>NC_081541.1:39535114-39556833 GCF_901000735.1 Corylus avellana | reverse complement strand
ATCTGAAATTTAACAACCAAGAAATACTGAGAGAGAAAAATGAAGAAAATGATGGAGAAGGTGTGTACTTCAATTTACACGAAGGATTAAGATAAAATGATGAGTATATACCGGAATCTGGATAGTTTAATTCTAAGTTTCGAATGTGAGCAATCTTGGCCCAATCCTCACCTACTTCTCTCTCGCATCTTTGCAATAAGATGGGACACTTCTCAATTTTCAGCCTCTGCAAAGACATTAAGCTATGGATTCCTTTGGGCAGTGATGTCAAATTGGCGCATCCATTAATTACAAGCTCTTGAAGTGATGTGCAGTTGTGGATCCACTTTGGTATAGCCGTGACAAGGGTTTGACTCAAGTGGTTGACTCAAGGAGTGACAACAGACATGTTACCGCACTCTCACACTTTCTCTGAACCACTATTCAATCCCACCCAAAGCCTAAATTGAACCACTAGCTCAAAGAAGACCCCATAAAGCTCTAGCCTAAACTTAACTCCCTCCGAGTCAAGAGAGTGCATCTTTCCCTCCAATCCCATCACGGACCCAAGGAAGACCCACGAAAACTAGCTCACTCTCCAGATCAACCAAAACCTGAGATTGAAACCAAAACCCCAAAAGCATGACAATCCCAAATCAACAAAACCTGAGATTCAGACCCAGATTCAACCCATAAAGCAGAACAATCAAACCAAGATTCAACCCATAAAGCAGAGCAATCAAACCAAAAAGACTCGGATGAGAGATTGAAAAAAACCTGAGATTCAGAAGCTTGCAAGTCTAGTTGATGTTGGTATCCACTTCAAAGGAGATCATGTGGCTCTCTTATCAAATGCAATTAGGAACAATGTTTGGCTTCATGTTGCCGCTTTTGTTGTGGTATGCTTTAACATGCTTCTTCTACTTTTTCCCTGTATGGCCATAATGTTAATATTGGTACTACAACTCTCCATTTCTAAGAAGAAGGATCTCATACAGCATTGACCAGCATGATAAGAAATTTGCAATATCATGAATGGAAGAAAAACTCAAAGCTCAAACAACCATGTTAAAAGGATTGAATTAACACTCAGCCAAAGAAAGTCACAATCACTGATAAGAAAGTTTTATTTTCATTCAAACAAGTTCAAGGTTAACAAGACTTGGTGTTGACAATGCCTCTATGCCTAACATGTTAAATAAAGAGAAATCACAACCGTAAGATAATTCCACTATGAAAACTTTTTAATTCAAATTGCTAGCCAAGAACATGTTGTGGCTCAATGGATACTGAAATCAACTTAAATGCTCTCCATAATTTTGATGAAGCATCAATAAACTTGTATACTTGATTGTGGATGGAAAAATTTGCATAATCTCAACAATTTAGAATCTGATCAAAATTTATAATCTTTCGAGGCTACCAAATCAACTCAAAGAGAGTGAAAAAACAGAGCTAGTAGTACATAGATGCAGGCCCTATTATCTTAGTTTCAGTACGAGGAAAAGCTACCAATACACACAAGCAAATAAGTTGTAATTGTTAGTGTAGAATAGAATTGAGAAGTCAGCGACTCAGAGTTAGCCAGTTTCAAGTTCCAAATCACAAGAAGTCCTAATTGTTTGTGTGTTTGCTCAAGCATTTATTGTTTTTCTATTATAACAAAAAGGAAAAGTTAATATATTATTTATTGTTTTCTATCAGGCACTAAGATTATTTGTTGGGCCTACATGTAGTTTTCTTCACTCACAAATGCAGAAGAACGAGAGCATAAAAAATATAAATAAATAAATAAAAAATCAAAGAAATCCAAACAACAGGAAAGAGAAGAAGAAAAAAAAATGGGTACCAATCCGGTGTAGAGACCAATCTGGGCTTCGTCCCACCAAACAACGCCCAATCGTCACACCATGGTGTAGGGCTGGGCAAAGATCTTGATGATCCGTGACTTGATTTACTGCCTTTAGCTCGATATGACAGCAGTGAATTGGTGGGAAGAGCAAGAATAGAGGCTAATTGTTTCTCCTGATATGTGAAGAATCATGCATTCAGCGCCCTAGATTTTTTGAATATACTCCAAATCCTCTGTTTCTTCTGTTCTTTAGCTGGTTCTGCTACTTCTGCATCTGAAATTTAACAACCAAGAAATACTGAGAGGGAAAAATGAAGAAAATGATGGAGAAGAAGGTGAGTACTTCAATTTACACGAAGGATTAAGATAAAATGATGAGTATATACCTGACTCAGTTAATTTTTAACTCTGGAATGTGAGCAATCTTGGCCCAATCCTCACCCGCTTCTCTCTCACATCTTTGCAGTAAGATGGGGACAGTTATGAATTTTCAGCGTCTGCAAGGACGTTAGGCTACGCATTCCTTCGGGCAGTGATGTCAAACTGGAGCATTCATCAATTTCAAGCACTTGAAGTGATGTGCAGTTGTGGATCCACTCTGGTATAGCCGTCAAGTTTTCACAATTTGAAATTTTGAGGCTTTGTAGAGTGGTTGCATGTTGAAGCCCCAACGGGAGAGACACCAATTTCGGAAGCTCTGTAAACCCCAAAGATAGGAGGCTCTTAAGGCCTTTCCATTGCATCTCATCCTCATCATTGGCTAGCTCAAGCTCACGACAATTAGAAAGAACCAGGTCTTGCAGGGCAGTGAGATGTTGTATACCTGGGGAGAGAGAATTTAATCTATTGCAGTTCTTTATGTTTAAATATTCGAGAGAAGTGAGGTTCTGCAACCACTCCTCTGGCAGAGTTTCTAGATCCTCAATGCTATTCAGTAGCATAGACTTCAATTTTGAGAGAGGAGTGGATGAAGAGGAGGCTGTTGCTGTTGACGTTGGACTTTGCGGTGTTGCCATATTCATCATCATTGTCTGTTGCAGTGGCTTTGTGCTAGTATTGTTAAGGACCAACACTTCTTCAAGATGTGGAAACATTGGCATGGAAGTCAACATAGGGCAATTCCATATCGCTAATATTGAAAGACGAGGAAAGGAAGGGAGTAAAGGATGCTCCGTTATTTCAACAAAATTATGACTATCACTATTGACCTCCACAGAAGAATCCCTCCTCCTCCACCACCCCTTAAGATTAGGGCAAAGAAAGAGTATAATTTCCTTGAGAGATGGGAAAAAAGAAGAAAACTCATTGCTATCACCACTGCCTGATGATATGTACTCCAGAGCATCCATTTGATCAAGACGAAGAACTTTGAGAGAAGGCAGTTGATTCAAAGGAGGCAGATATTGGCATTTCGTAAACCCCCCTAACTCAAATCTAACAAGATTTGTGAGTGACGAAAGCCAAATCGGAAGCCTTGCACCGTAATTGCCTTGTAAACGAAGCCGTTTCAGATTTGGGTGCGGTTGGAGGACTTCCAATAACACTTCATCATCAACAATATCGTCCGATGCAATGACACCTTCTTTGATACTCCACTGTAAATCCAAAGAAAGAAGATGTTGTTTCTCCTTTAAATTTGCAGCCTTACATTCTGACGTAGCATCTTTCCCGTGTCTCAGATTTTCAATAATCAACCTTCCTCTCAGGTTATTTAGTCCGTTTAGTTCTTTTAACTCACTGCTATGCCTAAAGAGAGGATCCTTGTAGACCACAAATTTTGATAAAGTCTGAAGATTAGTCAGTTGCCCCAACCCACGTGGCATATAAGCCAACTTATTACATTCTTCTATCTCAAGATGCCTGAGATTGACTAATTTTTTAATGTCTCTCGGCAATTCTTCAAGCTTCCAACAATATGAGAGTATTAGTGTTTGCAAATTCTGCAACATGGTTATAGAATTGGGAAGCTTCTTGAGATTGCGGTTTAAGGAAAAATCAAGAAATCTTAAATGCTTCAACTTCCCAATAGAGCTGGGCAGAAAATTAAAAATTATCCCGTCCAAAACCAACACGCGCAGTAACTTGGATGTTGAAAAAATTGCTTCAATATCTGACTCACCTCCAAATTTGGCGGAAGTTGAACGATAAAGAAATGTTCGCATACTACTTGCTTTACTCAATGAGGTTGTAATTGATGAAGTATTGATACCGCAACCAACAATTGATACATGACGAGTTTTTTCAGCAACGTTTCTCTCCTTATCATCATCTAATGTGGCAATCATCGATCCTGCCACTGAAATGGCAAGATCATGCATGAGGTCATGCATTTTGCATCTAAATAAGCTACCAAACTCATCCATTTCAGCTTCTTGAAAGAATGATCTCCAAAGTAAATCCATAAAATACTCATGACCAACATCTTCCAAGCATGGGTTCTGGTCCGATGACTTGACAAACCCTTGTGCTATCCAAAGCTTAATCATAGTTGATTTATTAAACTGGTAATCTTTTGGATACAAACTGCAATATGCAAAACAGTGCTTCAAATGTGAAGGAAGATGATCATAACTTAGCTTGAGAGTTGGTAAGATGTCATTTTCATTCTGAGATATTTTTGTGAGTTCATTCTTCTTAAATGCCAACCACTCTGCTTCTGAATTTTTTATGCGTAGTAAACTTCCAATTGTCCTTATGGCTAACGGGACACCTGAACACTTTGCTAAGATCTCCCTCCCAATTGCTACGATTCTTGAATTCTCCTCCGGCTCCTGTCCTCTCTCAAATGCCATCTGCTTAAATAGAGACCATGAGGCGTGTTCTTCTAAACCCCTTAAGAAATATGATTGAACTGTCCCGCTAATCCTTGCAACGATTTCACTGCGTGTAGTCAGTAATATTCTACTGCCTCTAGCACCACCCATCAACACTTCTTTCAATTCAAACCATTTTCCATGATCATCATTCCACACATCATCTAACACGAGCAAGTATTTCTTTCCATCGATTTTTTCTTTAAGATTACCTACCAACGTATCCATTTCACCAGTTCCAGGCTTCGTCTTTGTTGCAGCTTCAATGATTTTTTCAACAATATTTTTAACATAAAAGGGATCAGAGACACACACCCACATTTTGAGCTGAAAATGCTTTTGAATTTGCTCATCATTAAAAATGAGTTGAGCGAGTGTAGTCTTTCCTAATCCACCAATGGCAACAATTGGAAGAATTGAAACATTGGCTTCAACGTTGGAGTCCAGCAGCAAACGATCTATAACAGCTTTCTTATCATCGTTCCGACCAATAACTGCTTCCGCACGTACAAAAGAATGAGTGTTACCCCTGTTGACACGTGTCTCCACATGGCGTACTTCCAAGTGGAAACTTTGCCTATCTGCGTCGATGGCATCTAACCTCTTTCTGATGGCCTTAATCTTATGGGCCATTTTAAGACGATAAACAAGCTGGTTTGAGTTGGAAAAGAAAATACGTACCTGTTTGGCCTTCTTATGATGGGTCATTACTTGCCTTCGTAGAGCTTCAGTGGAAACAACATCCAGCAAGTCATCCGCATCATAAATGGCATCTTCGAGCTTTCTGAGCCAAAGTGTGACTTGATGGTTCCCAGCAGCCTGTTGCTCCTCTGCATCCAGAAGCACAGCTTCGATTGTTGAAACGGTGTTACTCAGGCTTTGAAGCTCATTTTCGAAGCCCCAGAGAAGTCCGATCTCTTTGGCAGCCAATGAGCCTAAAGTCTCAATGATTCGCTGGGCAATGCCGAAGAGAATTTGTTCTGCCATTTTGCGAGATGATGGAGGGTGAAGGAATGCTCAAAAGGAAAAAAGCGCTCTTCAAGTATAGCAGTTGAAGGGTAGAACGAAGGAAGATGAACGTTTTGAGAAGATATACAGAAAAAGAGAGAGAGAGAGTCAAGGTTTTGAGCAATTATTGATGGGAATGCTGTGACTCATTTTTTACATTGAGCGTAAAAATAATTCAGAAATAGTAACAAGTGCATTGAATTTTTTACATTGAGCGTAAAAATAACAGCTGTATAATCAAACGGTTTTTTTTTTTTTTTTTTTTGGGGGGGAATGGGGGAAGCCAACAACTGATGCAATATACAGAAACATGGCCTAACAAAACATGGAAAATAAAAGAGGCCTCAAAAGACTATGATCTTTGTCCCTATTTAGAGAAACAATTAACTATATATTATATATACAAATTAAATTAGTGAGAAAGTAGCTCATTGAGCTTGTGCTAGTGTCTAGTAAATAACATTGATTCTCACTCATGTTGATTTTGGTGAAGACAATTATGAGGCATAGAGACGCATAGTTTCTGTCGCCTAGGAAGAACGAATAAACACCCCGTGAATATTAATAAATCATATTGATGAGTTAATTTATCAAACTTATATGTTTGTTAGAAGGCAAATAAGGAGAAATAGGATTTATCAAATTATCTTAAAAAAAAAAAAATTACTATTTTCTTGTTAATTGTCCATCATAACTTCATAGCTTAGGTCTGCATGTAACAAATAGTATCAAAATCAGGTTTGTAGAAATAGGCATAAAAGTTGTGTTAGTGTAAGATTTTATTTAATAAGGATTATTTGTTAGAAAAATGCCATTTAGCATTATTTATTGTAGTATTCTATGCTCATATGACATGCTTAATTTACCATTAAATTAATATGAATTAAAAAATAAAAACAAATTTAAAAGTGGATTTAACATGTCACATTATTGAGAGAATGTTAAATATGAGTTAAATTTTCTGGTCTGACGAAAATGGTGGGTTATTCACACGCCATACATAATTGCGCCGTTCGTACTGCTATCATCAAAAGAAGAGAAAACGCGTTGGCCACACACCTTAAAAGAAGGGTCCATTTTATTTAATGGTCTGTCCTCCTTGTGAAGTCAAGTCCTTTTCACCGTCACCCCACTGTGATAATGGTGAGCCTTCTTTTTTTTTTTTCTTTTTTTTTTTTTGGGTGTGTAGATAAGAGAATTTCAATTAATTCCAATTGGGTTGAAAAGAAAAGGCTGAAACATGTCGGTGTGAACAGAGCAAACATAAAGTGTCCTGCGTAAAAGTCATGCTGTCCAAACGACAGTAGTCTACATCCAAACAGCTGCCACGCACCACTGTCAAGTCTTTTTTGGAAATTTTTGTCCAGCCCTTGTTTCACACTCAAGCCTTCCGTTTGTATGACAACATGGCGTACGATATTACTGTTTAGCTCTGGATGAAATTCACATGGGAGTTTTTGTTTCTCTTCTCAGATATATATGCCCACTGGAAATTTATTACCCATCCATTACTGATTATACACACATCCGTTCCCATAATTCATTATTATTATTATTATGAAATCCATGATCAATAATGAATATCTCTGTCAAGGAGCAAAGGTAGCCCAAACAGGTTCTCTGTGATTTGAGCTCAAGAGAAATGGCCTAAACACTGAATCCAACAACTCTAAAATAAGTACCAGTACGTAATGGGGATGTGGTTTGCTCTTTTTAGAGTTCTCAAATTTAGATCTATTTGGTTTTGTCGGTTATTTGTTTATTTTTAACCAAAGACTTTGCACTTGCTGATGTGTCATTTTATTAGGGTGTTGTCATAAACGTTAACCTGTCAAATTAGAGATACATAATATATGACAAACGGTTAATTTTAACAATAAAATAATAGAAGAACCTATTTTTAATTTAAACAAAACTAAAAGATTATATTCTTGAAATCAAAAACTTAAGAATGAAATTCAAGTAGATGAAAATCTACCGATTAAATATGATTTTTCCCATAAATGTTTATTGAAAATTAAGTAATTTTAGAAGTCCATCTTGTGCTCTTAAAAAAAAATGAGGTAACTTTTGAAATCATCATTTGATTAAAATATAATAATAATTAATCACAAGCTCAATGGTGATTTAAGAGCCATATCATTCTTGGAGGGACACAAAAGTGACTTGAAGCATTACTCTTGAAAATGAACTTTGATGTTTTTGGTTTACCAAGTGCAATCACTTCTCATTTATAAGATAAGAAACTTCATTTGACAATTTTCATTACGAGAATAACTTTTACAAGAACATTATTTGCAACCTCATCAAATTTTATTTATCAAAATAATCAAAAGTACATTTTTCTCTATTTTAATTATTTACTTTTTTAGAGCACTTCAGCAGCCTCACTATTTTAACGAATCCGACTTCTATGCGGTAGTAGAATTACCGCATAAAAGCCAAATCCTATTTTAACAATCTACTTTCATTGTTCTATTTAAAATTAGATTTTAAAGATTTGTTTATTCTTACTCTAACTATTAGAGGAGAGAGAAACCAAAAAGAAAAATAGGGATAGAGAAACCATTTTTTATTCCATTGTTGAGTAAACAATACTTGCTATTAATGGTGAATACTATTTACTCACAATTTTTTTTTTTTTTTTTTACATCAAATCGGTGAGGTTGTAAAAGATAGTTTTAAAGTATTTTTACCAAATTGCCTAAAAAAAACAAAAAAAACAAAAAAAAAAAAATTTATTTTTATTGAGGTTGCTAACATAAATCAGAACTTGCTCATAACCCTCGAAAAAATAATGAGGACAATTCTCTAATTGACGGTGAGATGTAGTTTTTCTAGGTTTGGAATGAAGGATAAAGAATTTTTGTCAAAGAACAGGTAATACTTAGACGGATAAGAGAATTCTGTGGACGAAGCGAGATTTTTTTTTTTTGGTATAGAAAAGAGAATTTCAGCTAATTATAATTGGCAATTGGGTTGAAAAGAAATGGCATGGATATTTACAAAGTAAACAAACAATAAAGAAAGGAATGACTTTAAATAGCCTGGACCAGAATTAGCGAATTATCTTTTAGATGAATAATACCCATTAGTTATTGAAAAAAAGGTGGCACATAAATCAAAATCACAATGACAGAAATGATGTTGACAATGGAGGAAGAGTAGGGACATAGATGATAGTTCCATTCCACTAACAAAGATAAGAAGAAACTTATGGTAGAAAGATGGTGTCCACAAACATCAAGTGGCATGCATACATCATGCTATCCAAACGATTGCATGCAGTCTATATGGCCAAACAGCTGCCACGCTGAAGATAATGTGAGCAAAAGTCTTACCACGTTATATATGGAATATGCCTTTCAGATAAGTGGTATAAGAGCCACAAGTTCTCAGTTTTGAATTCTGAATCCGTCAAATGTATATTTTTATTTAGATTAAATATTTCACTTGTTTAATCTCACTTATTAAAATAAAGTTTGAACTCATTCAGGAGGAAGTGTGTTAAAATATTAATTAAATGATTAAATTTACTTATTCTTATTAATTTTCTTTTTTTAAAATAATAATAATAATTTAACATGGGTTGCCCGACTTTGAACCCCAAATTGCAATTAATTCAAAGAAACTTCTCACTTTCGGCCAAGAACAACGTGACCTACGTCTTTTTATCTTTCTTTCTTTCTATTCAATAATTCAATACGGAAAAGGAGAAAGGGGAATATGTGTAACGCTCCCAAAATTGAATCGATTAATTCGATCTATCTTGAAAGGATCCAGACCAATTAATTAATAACTGATTGGTAGTATCACTCGTTAACTAAAACAGAGTAAAAATATGCGAAAAGTTGAAATAGATAATTTGATATTACTACAATCTTAAATATTCAAATGTATCATTAATTACAAACCTGGAGCCTCAGACAATATTCTATGGACATTAATAACTAACCAAGCTTGATAGTGCGAGTCATTTGCTTTGCATCTTCATCTTGGCGAACTTTCTCGCTCTATACATGGGTGACTTGCTAAACCGCAAATAATTGCTTAAGTCTAGACTTTGTAAGCAAATATTACCAGTTGATTATGTAATGAGCCTAGAGGTGACTGTTTGTATAATAGGAATATATATGAAAAATATGATTATATGATATTTTCATATATATATGAGCCAATGGCAAAAATTGGAGTGGCCAACCACTCCATTAATTTTCAATTTTTTTTTTTTTAGGGTTTAGTTTTTGAATTATTTTAAATTTTTGTGCAAAGATTGAGACATAGATATTTTTGCAAATACCGTTAAATTTAAACCAACACCTCAATCTTTACATTTATTTTTTTCCTAAAGCAAATGGAGGTATTTTGGGAAACACAGTTAAAAGTGACATGTGTCAATTTTTTTAATAACATGTGAGGTGCACATGATTTTTATATAAGATTTATTCCAACTTTGTCCTTGCTATTAAAAAAACATGTATTTTCATATGTTCAAGGGACACATGTCGATTTTATAGACTAAGTTAAAGGAAATTCCTTCAACCAAGTTTGAAGGAAAACTCTATCTGTATCAAAATATGAGGTTGATAAATAAGGTATAATTGAGGGAAGAGTCATTCCATTTATCAACAAGCCATTATCCTATTTGATAAAATGGCATTTCCATTCATAAGCAAATCGATTCCAAATAAAAGAAAACTTTCAAATTAATTATCTTTATAACTCTAGAGTGAATGTGACAATAGACAAGTTTATATCACTACAGAAAAATTTGTTTTTGGCAGCGACATTTTGTCATTGCAAATGACTTGTAGCAACGAGAAGTCGTTGCTAATAAGTCTCCGCAAATGCGTGGTCCCCATTGGTTATCAATGATGAAAATAGTCGTCCGTGATAACGTTTAATGGCATGTGAATACGAAGGTACTTATCCTCTTGATTTTCTGTCAACTCCTCTTTGCTTCAAATAATCCTACAACAGAAACATTACAATTACGACAGTGCAAAGTATGATCTTGATTCAAGGATGTAAGACACATGATAAAATTGATATGTTAAAGTATTTGGAGGATGGATTTCACATTAAAATCATAGAGATTAATTAGTGCAGCCAATGTGCATACACTAATTCGATTATTTTCAAACACCTTTCTTGAAGCTTAAACTTTAAATAGTTTATTCAATTCAATTCAATCTAATTGAAATTATCTTTTGTTCTTCCTTTCCTTCTTTTGAGGAGAGCTTCTAAGCATGTGTTTTACCTCTTCCCTTGTTACCATAGAAAGATCTAAGCTAAGCATATCTACAACGATGTATTTAGCAGCTAAAATAACCTCAGCACACTTATCAAAGCACTGCACATTAATTTAACCAACTGTCACCAAAGAACATAATGATCCATCTAACGCAGAATATATAATGGACACAAACCTTAATCAAGGGAACAACCAGGATTAGCAACTAGACGAGCACTTTTGACTTCCTCTCTCAAAAGCTGTGTCAAACCATTGACAGCTTCTTTCTGCATCCAGGTAATGAATTAATCACTTACATGAAGAATAAAGCAAAGAGGTAAAAAATAAAATAAACCTAGAATGTTGATGCCAAAGTTTATTGGTTTAAAATGCATTGGCAGGGGGATAAATATTGCCAATGCAAAGTTTACTGCAAAAAGATCAGCAATCTTCAAAAGATCACCAATTAGGCCTAATTGGGAAGGGGTTTTATGATTTCCTGTGAATTAACACATAATCATACAAATTAGTAAAAAAGAGATAAAAGACTAAGAAATGCATCCAAGACAGATTATAAAATAGATAGGAAGCTGGGAAGAAGATGGAAACAGGGCACAATGAGAATTGTCTACATTGGATAAATTATATTAAACAGACTAATAAAACAAACTGCTGAAACTAACTCACTAACAAAGTTTTGCTACTTGGAGTCTTGGAACCATAGATGTCTTGAAGAGGCCAAACCATAAGGCAGAGATGCCAACCAGCAATGCCATATTCTTCACAATGTGCTTCATAGATCTATGATAAAGGCTGAGGCCTGAAAACAACACAGAATACTATCAGAGCAAAAACACAGTTGTGGCAACAGCTCTGATGCTTAAGAGCAGATATTGCTTGACAAGAAATAACTAAGAAATCTCGAGTTCTAAGCGGAAAAAACAATATATGGCAACACAAAACTACTCAAGATCTATACAAAGGCACATAACCCTCACTAACTTAATAGAACAAAAGACTAGTACTTTAACAACCCCCATATGAGTCGCATACTCCTAAAACTCTATAGGAGCCAGCACCCTTGGTTAGTAGGCCTACTAACATATGTTCTGTGGGAGTATGCACAACACAAATGTGAAATTCATCTAAGTTTTTTTCTAACAAGCTAATATTTTTATGTCAATATACTTATATTGCACGGAGCTCCTACTGTTCTAAGAGAATTAAAGAAACTACTACATAATTAACACAAAATATCTCCAGTATATCATGGTAGTTGGAAGCAACTATAGCAGATTTTTTTTTTTTTTTTTTTTTATTCTTTCTTTATTGTTTCTTTACTCTTCTCGTAATTGGAAAAAGATCATTTCCATTTCATTTGAAATGGAGAGTATTTATTTAGTGCATTTGGAAGGGTAATATTGTCCTTATCTTTTGAGGGGCAAATTTTTTGGACAAGTTTGTCCTCCTAAATGTACTAAATGAATACACTCCATTTCATTTGAAATGGAGAGAATCTATTTCCCTTGTAGTTGGAAGCCACCGTATAAAAAATCATGAAGAATTGTATTCTTTTCAAATTTCATCAAGTTATCCACTATAAACTTTATGCCGAAAGAAATGTTTTAAATTTGCGTGACAAGTGACTTGTGTTGCCACTCATGGCCCAAAAGAAATTTTTATTCTAGTCACGTATGAATATAAATCAGGCATTTATATTGAACAGTTTTAGAAATTACTTAAAAGGAAAAAAAAATAATTATTGGGCCCAAGGAGTCAGATCATTGTATGATATATATATTAGAAATTTTGGTTCATGACTAGCCAAAGAGCTTTTAGTTATAGGCAATACTTAATAGAAATTTCTGCCACCAATGGGGAAAAAAGTGATACATACGATAGAACCACGTTCATATCTGGCAAAATGCAAAGCAAATATTTCAGATAAGGATAGAAAAATAAGATTACCCTAAACTTAAAGATGTAAAGATGATTTGATGATACAACAAACAGACCCTTTAAGTTTCTCTATGCTCGTTTTAGATATCATTTTTTATTCTTTCTTTATTCTCATGGTAGTTGGAAGCCACTATAGGAGAAATCATGAAGAATTGTATTCTCTACAGATTTCATTGAGTTTTCCAGATTTTGCAACCACAGAAAAATTATATTCATATTTAATGTATTACTTCCACAAATTTCAAGTCACCGGTTCATAAAGTTCAAGCATTCATAACATGATTCTAAACATTGGTACTTGTTCCGTTGCCAGCAATGCTCAAGATGTAACTTTATTTTACAATTGGGTTAATTTTTTTTTTTTTTTTTAAGGGGAAGGCGATTCACAACATGTGTGATCAGTTCACAACAACATTGCCATGCCATAAGCCGCTGGCGGAGAAAGCTCGAAGAGCTTCCCTTCATTCGCTTCGCGGGAGCCGCACAGCACATAGCTGGAAGTCAGAGGGCCCATACTACCTGCCTAACCCCCTTCTTATCATCATCATATGACTGTAAGAAGAAAACAAGATCATCGGTAAGAAACCGAAATCCAGCCAAACATTCTTTACATAATTAAAAGAGGCATTACTTTATCATCTAAATAATCTTATAACAAGTCTTACTAAGACATTTCCTATCTTGAACTAATAGGTTGTAGCTAAATATATTTTTTCAGCTTTACTTGTGCACTTAGAAAATGAGGAACCCAAACTCTTTTGGAGCCATCAACTAAACGTTTCAGGGTAATGAATTTGCCATAGCAGAAAAGTCATCGTTGACCTGCAAACATATATAGCAAAAATGCAAGAACAATTTCTATTGTTAATATGCAGAAATCAATTTTTGATCCCCATGAATAGCGGGTAAAAATTTACGCTATGATTTACCTGTGCAACGGGATTTAGAATATTAAATAAGACCATAATTTAAGACAAGAATATGAAGTTTTACTTCCAATCTACCACAAATAGAACATAAATCATTAATGGAGATTGTCAATGCTTGAGAATTAGAGATTTATAATTTATAACATAAGAAGGATGCAATATGAAAATAAGAGTATCTCCCTATATATTTGATTGTGGATGGATGAATCTCAGTAATCTCAACAATTTAGAATCTGATCAAAGTTAATAATCTTTCTAGGCTACCAAATCAACTGAAAGAGAGTGAAAGAAAGAGAGAGTAGTGCATGGATGTAGACCCCATTATCTTAGTTTAAGTACCAAGAAAAGCTACCAAAATACACAAACAATTAAGTAAATTATCAAATTGCAAATAAACAGCTGAAAGCACTAGCTAAATCAAATATTTGAATTAGTTTCAATAAATACATCCAAACACGTATACAAAGTAAATCCCAATGTAATTAACAAATAACTCCCAAATAACAAGTATTCAACAACCTCTATTTCATACTATATTAAACATCAGTCAGGAGTAATACCAAAAAAATGACCCCCCCAATTTCAGCAAAGATGACACATTTTGTAGAAGTTCCTTGCTATCTCCTTGATATCAAATCACAACTGCAAGTATAATTGCTTTTAAGATTTCGAATTTGGTACTTTGGATGAAAGTAAAGGACCATGGGAGAGAGAGACAGAGACATAGGAAAACAAAGATAAATCCTACAATTTATTCACTGGTAGACAGGTTGATGAGCTGCCAATTCAAAGCAAAAATACCCCTTCAATTTATGCATTAACAGAGGAAATTTTAGTCCCACAACTATAATCTCCATTATTTGGTAAAAAAAAATTACTCTGTTCTTGAAAAGGCATTGGCTAAGTTGCAAATACTATTCAATCTTATTTGTGAATGGGAAAACGACTGGCTAGCTAGACTGTACAAACTGATAAAGCTAGAGATGTAGATTACTTGAAGTTTGCAGGAGAAAAAACTGCAACCCAATCATCCTCAAAAGGATCGGAGTTTGCAAGATTCATGGTCACTCATTCAGAGTACTCGCCCTGTAATCATATAAAGAAAAACCCACATCAAAGACTTAACTTTGTAGTTATTGAAATATCATGAACATCAAAAACTTGAATGTGATCAATCTAGATTCGACGAGAATTACATCATGACAATGCATTATTAATGTACCCAAGACTGCAGAATTATGTAGTGATTTCGACGCTTAATTCCTCCAAATTCTGCCTAGTTTAATTGTTTGAGGTGACTTCATTGCTTCCCTGGCAACTTTATATATTTCACTCTAACCAAAACTCAACTCAAAGAATCCTTCTATGCATCTACTTCCAAATCCACATACCAAATAAATTACCACCGCATCTTTTTCTAGTTCTACTTTTAAAAGAAATATTTTTACTTCTATTTTTTTTTTTTTCTAAAAACATCAAACTTCTGAATTGAATCGAGCATTAATTCCTCCAAATTCATTAATTCCTCCAAATTCATTTGCACAACCTCTGTGGCGGTGAAGATCAAGCAGAAGCTGATCTTGCTCTAGCTCTCGTATGCCTCTTTCATTTGGCAATACTCCACCATTAACAACAACAACAACACACAATTCCCACTTTTCTTCACTCACAAATGTTGAAAACGAGACAAAATAAGCCAAAATCTAAGAAAACCAAACAGCAGAAGAAACAAAAATAAAATAAAATAAAGGTGGATACCAATTCCCGTGTAGATGCCAATCTGGGCTTCATCCCACCAATCAGCGCTCAATCCTCCTGCCCAGAACAGCTCGCACACCATGGTGTAGGGGTGGGCAAGGGTCTTGATGGGTGACTTGACTTTACTGTCTTTTGTTTGAGATCACGCAATAGAGGAATCATGAATTCAACGCCCTAGATTTTTTGAATATGCTCGAAATCCTCTTTTTCTTTAGCTGGTTCTTCTACTTCTGCATCTGAAATTTAACAACCAAGAAATACTGAGAGAGAAAAATGAAGAAAATGATGGAGAAGAAGGTGTGTACTTCAATTTACACGAAGGATTAAGATAAAATGATGAGTATATACCTGAATCTGGATAGTTTAATTCTAAGTTTGGAATGTGAGCAATCTTGGCCCAATCCTCACCTACTTCTCTCTCGCATCTTTGCAATAAGATGGGACACTTCTCAATTTTCAGCCTCTGCAAAGACGTTAAGCTACGGATTCCTTTGGGCAGTGATGTCAAATTGGCGCATCCATTAATTACAAGCTCTTGAAGTGATGTGCAGTTGTGGATCCACTCTGGTATAGCCGTGACAAGGGGTTGACTCAAGTGGGTTGACTCATGGAGTGACAACAGACATGTTACCACACTCTCACACTTTCTCTGAACCACTATTCAATTCCACCCAAAGCCTAAATTGAACCACTAGCTCAAAGAAGACCCCATAAAGCTCTTGCCGAAACTTAACTCCCTCCAAGTCAAGAGAGTGCATCTTTCCCTCCAATCCCATCACAGACCCAAGGAAGACCCACGAAAACTAGCTCACTCTCCAGATCAACCAAAACCTGAGATTGAAACCAAAACCCCCAAAAGCATGACAATCCCAAATCAACAAAACCTGAGATTCAGACCCAGATTCAACCCATAAAGCAGAACAATCAAACCTAGATTCAACCCATAAAGTAGAGCAATCAAACCAAAAAGACTGAGATGAGAGATTGAAAAAAACCTGAGATTCAGAAGCTTGCAAGTCTAGTTGATGTTACTATCCACTTCAATGGAGATCATGTGGCTCTCTTATCAAATGCAATTAGGAACAATGTTTGGCTTCATGTTGCGGCTTTTGTTGTGGTATGCTTTAACATGCTTCTGCTACTTTTTCCCTGTATGGCCATAATGTTAATATTGGTACTACAACTCTCCTTTTCTAAGAAGAAGGATCTCATACAGCATTGACCAGCATGATAAGAAATTTGCAATATCATGAATGGAAGAAAAACTCAAAGCTCAAACAACCATGTTAAAAGGATTGAATTAACACTCAGCCAAAGAAAGTCACAATCACTGATAAGAAAGTTTTATTTTCATTCAAACAAGTTGAAGGTTAACAAGACTTGGCGTTGACAATGCCTCTATGCCTAACATGTTAAATAAAGAGAAATCACAACCGTAAGATAATTCCACTATGAAAACTTTTTAATTCAAATTGCTAGCCAAGAACATGTTGTGGTTCAATGGATACTGAAATCAACTTAAATGCTCTCCATAATTTTGATGAAGCATCAATAAACTTGTATACTTTGTATACTTGATTGTGGATGGAAAAATTTGCATAATCTCGACAATTTAGAATCTGATCAAAATTTATAATCTTTCTAGGCTACCAAATCAACTCAAAGAGAGTGAGAAAACAGAGCTAGTAGTACATAGATGCAGGCCCTATTATCTTAGTTTCAGTACGAAGAAAAGCTACCAATACACACAAGCAAATAAGTTGTAATTGTTAGTGTAGAATAGAATTGAGAAGTCAGCGACTCAGAGTTAGCCAGTTTCAAGTTCCAAATCACAACAAGTCCTAATTGTTTGTGTGTTTGCTCAAGCATTTATTGTTTTTCTATTATAACAAAAAGGAAAAGCTAATATATTATTTATTGTTTTCTATCAGGCACAAAGATTATTTGTTGGGTGTACATGTAGTTTTCTTCACTCACAACTGCAGAAGAACGAGAGCATAAAAAATAAAATAAAAAATAAAAAATCTAAGAAAACCAAACAACAGGAAAGAAAAAAAAAAAAAAAAAGTGTACCAATCCCGTGTAGAGACCAATCTGGGCTTCGTCCCACCAAACAACGCCCAATCGTCCTCCACCGTACAACTCGCACACCATGGTGTAGGGCTGGGCAAAGATCTTGATGATCCGTGACTTGATTTACTGCCTTTTGTTCGATATGACAGCAGTGAATTGGTGGGAAGAGCAAGAATAGAGGCTAATTGTTTCTCCTGATATGTGAAGAATCATGAATTCAGCGCCCTAGATTTTTTGAATATACTCCAAATCCTCTGTTTCTTCTGTTCTTTAGCTGGTTCTGCTACTTCCGCATCTGAAATTTAACAACCAAGAAATACTGAGAGGGAAAAATGAACAAAATGATGGAGAAGAAGGAAGGTGGGTACTTCAATTTACAGGAAGGATTAAGATAAAATGATGAGTATATACCTGACTCTGGATACGTTAATTTTAACTCTGGAATGTGAGCAATCTTGGCCCAATCCTCACCCGCTTCTCTCTCACATCTTTGCAGTAAGATGGGACAGTTATGAATTTTCAGCGTCTGCAAATACGTTAGGCTACGCATTCCTTCGGGCAGTGATGTCAAACTGGAGCATTCATCAATTTCAAGCACTTGAAGTGATGTGCAGTTGTGGATCCACTCTGGTATAGCCGTCAAGTTTTCACAATTTGAAATCTTGAGCCTTTGTAGAGTGGTTGCATGTTGAAGCCCCAACGGGAGAGACACCAATTTCGGAACCTCTGTAAACTCCAAAGATAGGAGGCTCTTAAGGCCTTGCCAATGCATCCCATCCTCATCATTGACAAGCTCAAGCTCACGACAATTAAAAAGAACCAGGTTTTGAAGGGCAGTGAGATGTTGTATACCTGGGGAGAGAGAATTTAATCTATTGCAGTACTTTATGTTTAAATATTCGAGAGAAGTGAGGTTCTGCAACCACTCCTCTGGCAGAGCTTCTAGATCCTCAATGCTATTCAGTAGCATAGACTTCAATTTTGAGAGAGGAGTGGATGAAGAGGAGGCTGTTGCTGTTGACGTTGGACTTTGCGGTGTTGCCATATTCATCATCATTGTCTGTTGCAGTGGCTTTGAGCTAGAATTTTCAAGTAAAAAATATTCTTCAAGATGTGGAAACATTGGCATGGAGGTCAACAAAGGGCAATGAAAAATCCCTAATTTTGAAAGACGAGGAAAGGATGCTCCGTTATTTCAACAAAATTATGACTATCACTATTGACCTGCACAGAAGAATCCCTCCTCCTCCACCACCCCTTGAGATTAGGGCAACGAAAGAGTATAATTTCCTTGAGAGATGGGAAAAAAAAAGAAAACTCATTGCTATCACCACTGCCTGATGATATGTACTCCAGAGCATCCATTTGGTAAAGATGAAGAACTTTGAGAGAAGGCAGTTGATTCAAAGGAGGCAGATATTGGCATTTCGTACACCCATCTAACTCAAATCTAACAAGATTTGTGAGTGACGAAAGCCAAATCGGAAGCCTTGCACCGTAATTGCCTTCTAAAAAAAGTTGTTTCAGATTTAGGTGCGGTTGGAGGACTTCCAATAACACTTCATCATCAAAAATATCGTCCGAAGATATGACATCTTCTAATTCGATACTCCACCGTAAATCCAAAGCATCAAGATGTTGTTTCTCCTTTAAATTTGCAGCCTTACATTCTGACGTAGCATCTTTCCCGTGTCTCAGATTTTTAATTTCTAAGTGTCCTCTCAGGTTATTTAGTCCGTTTAGTTCTTTTAACCCACTGCTATGCCTAAAAAGAGGATCTTTGTAGACCACAAATTTTGATAAAGTCTGAAGATTAGTCAATTGCCCCAACCCACATGGCATATAAGCCAACTTATTACATCCTTCTATATCAAGATGCCTGAGATTGACTAATTTTTTAATGTCTCTCGGCAATTCTTCAAGCTTTCGACAAAATGAGAGTATTAGTGTTTGCAAATTCTGCAACATGGTTATAGAATTGGGAAGCTTCTTGAGATTGCGGTTTAAGGAAAAATCAAGAAATCTTAAATGTTTCAACTTCCCAATAGAGCTGGGCAGAAAATCAAGATCTCCCACGTCCAGCTCCAACATGCGCAAGAACTTGAAACTTGAAAAAATTGCTTCACAATCTGACTCACCAAAAACGTGTCTGGTTATGGGAAAAATAATTGTTCGCATGCTACTTGCTTTACTCAATGAGGTTGTAATTGATGAAGTATTGATACCGTAACCAACAATTGATACATGACGAGTTTTTTCAGCAACGTTTCTCTCCTTATCATCATATAATGTGGTGATCATCGATCCTGCCACTAGAATGGCAAGATCATGCATGAGGTCATGCATTTTGCATCCAATTACGTTACCAAACTTATCTGTTGCTTCTTGAAAGAATGATCTCCAAAGTAAATCCATAAAATACTCATTACCAACATATTCTAAGCATTGGTTCTTCTCCGATGAGTTGACAAACCCTTGTGCTATCCAAAGCTGAATCAGTCTTGATTTATTAAACTGGTAATCTTTTGGATACAAACTACAATACGCGAAGCAGTGCTTTAAATGTGAAGGAAGATGATCATAACTCAACTTCAAAGTTGGTAAGATGTCATTTTCATTCTGATGTATTTTTGAGAGTTCATTCTTCTTAAAAGACAACCACTCTCGTTCTAAATTTAAGAAGTGTAGTAAACCTCCAATTGTCCTTATGGCCAACGGGACACCTGAACATTTTGCTAGGATCTCCCTCCCAATTGCTACGATGCTTGAATTCTCCTTCGGCTCCTGTGCTTTCTTGAACGCCTTCTGCTTAAATAAAGACCATGACGCCTCTTCGTTTAAACCCTTTAGGGAATATGATTCAACTGTCCCAATAATCCTTGCAACGCTTTCAGAGCGGATGATCATTGCAACCTTTTCAGTGCGTGTAGTTACTAATATTCTGCTGCCACTTGCCCCACCCATCAACACTTGTTTCAAGTGAGACCATTTTTCCTGATCCTCATTCCACACATCATCCAATACAAGCAAGTATTTCTTTCCATCGATTGTTTCTTTAAGTTTACCTATCAGCGTATCCATTTCCATGGTTTCTGGTTTCTTCTTTGTTGCAGCTTCAAAAATTTTTTCAACAATATTTTTAACTTGGAAGGGATCAGAGACACACACCCACATTTTGAGCTGAAAATGTTCTTGGATTTGCTCATCATTGATTATGAGCTGAGCCAGTGCAGTCTTCCCTAATCCACCAATGGCAACAATTGGAAGGATTGAAACATTGTCTTCAACGTTGGAGTCCAACAGACGGTGTATAACTGCCTTCTGATCATTCTCTCGTCCTATAATTGCTTCCGCACATACATAACTATGAGTGTTATCTCTGTCCTTGTTTCCTCCTGCTCCTGTCTCCACATGGCTTAGCTTTAACTTTAAGTGGAATCTTTGCCTATCTACGTCGATGGCATCTAACCTCTCTCTCATGGCCTTAATTTTATAGGCCATTTTAAGACGATAGACAAGCTGATTTGATTTGGAAAAAAAAATACGTACCTGCTTGGCCTTCTTATGATGGGTCATTACTTGCCTTCGTAGAGCTTCAGTGGAAACAGCATCCAGCAAGTCATCCGCGTCATAAATGACAGCTTCCAGCTTTCTGAGCCAAACAGTGACTTGATGGTTCCCAGCAGCATGGTGCTCCTCCGCATCCAAAAGCACAGCTTCGATTGTTGAAACGGTGTTACTCAGGCTTTGAAGCTCATTTTCGAAGCCCCAGAGAAGTCCGATCTCTTTGGCAGCCAATGAGCCAAAAGTTTCAATGATTCGCTGGGCAGTGCCGAAGAGAATTTGTTCTGCCATTTTGTGAGATGATGGAGGGTGAAGGAATGCTAAAAAGGAAAAAAGCGCTCTTCAAGTATAGCAGTTGAAGGGTAGAACGAAGGAAGATAAACGTTTTGAGAAGATATACAGAGAAAGAGAAAGAGAGAGAGAGGGAAAGTCAAGGTTTTGAGCATTTATTGATGGGAATGCTGTGACTCACGAAAATCTAGCAAAATATCAGAAATAGTAACAAGTGCATTGAATTTTTTACATTGAGCGTAAAAATAACAGCTGTATAA
>NC_081541.1:39481312-39535094 GCF_901000735.1 Corylus avellana | reverse complement strand
AACCGCGTTTTTATATAATATATTTTTATAATTATAATAATATTTATACAAATAACATAATCATTTGTCATTAAATAACTTTTTTTTTTTTTTTTAGATAATTAAATCACAATTTGAGTATTAATATATTATAACTATAATTTATATGATTATATCACATGATCAATTGATCATTAAATCATTTGATTATATAATAACAAATTATACATATATAATATGACATAACTCATAAGTATACCAATTCATACTAATACAATAATTAAGTATCTAGAGACTTAGTTCCATTGTATATTATAAACGTATAAGTCTATATATGTTATAAATTATAATTATACATATATACATATGAATAATATAAATGTATAAAATCAATACTTAATCATATGATTCTATGACAATTCAAATATTTTATTCAAGTTAATCATATTATTAATGTACAATAATAATGTGATTCATATAATATCAAATTAAGTAATTGACATTAGATTCAATAATGTGTTACTTATAACCACAATTAAAGTATTAATGTATTATCATTTTAATTTATATGATTATATAATAACAAATTATATATATATATAATATGACATAAGTCATAAGTATACCAATTCATATTAATACAACAATTAAATACATAGAGACTTAGTTTCAATGTATGTTATAAACTTATAAGTCTATGTATATGCTATAAATTATAATTATACATATATGCATATGAATAATATAAATGTTTAATATCAATACTTAATTATATGATTCAACGATAATTCAAATACTTTATTCAAGTGAATCATATTATTAATGTACAATGATAATGTGATTCGTATAATATCAAATTAAGTAATTGACATTGGATTAAACAATGTGTTACTTATAAATACAATTGAAGTATTAATGTATTATCATTATAATTTTAGTACTATTATCACTATAATTGATATGATTATATCACATGATAAATTGATCATTAAATTATATGATTATATAATAACAAATAATACATATAATCATATATAATATGACATATAATCATATATATCATATGCTTTATTTGAACTTCTTTTATATGTTGTGTTGAATTTTTTTTTTTTATTTATTTATTTATTTTTTTAAGTTAACCGGTTATGATTTAATATTTAAGGAATTTTTTTTTAAAGTACAAGTAAATGTAAATTTGGGGTCAAATATTTTTTATTTTTCAATATGGGCTATTTTTATAACAATTAGCCTAAGAAGACACTAAAAATACAAAAAACAAATGAGGGTAAAAAGTGCTACAATAATAAATTAAAAAAAGCTCCAAAAAAGCCAAATTTTGAAAAAGCGGTTAGCCGGTTGCCTATTTCACTAACCGCTAACCGGCGGTTAGTAGCCGTTAGTTGTGGTTAGTGAAATTTACAAACCGCTAAGGCGGTTACGGTTAGCGATTATTGCCAATAACTGCTAATCGTAACCGTTAGCGATTATGGCCAAATTTAAAAATTTGAAAAACTCAAATTCTTTAAGAATTATAGGAGATCCAGATCCAGAAATTGATTGGACTTGCATTAATACCAAGGATAGACCAGCTTTAAAATCATGTTAATGAAATAAATATTATCTGATCTATTTCATTTAAAATAGAAAAGATTGTTGTCCGGATAATTTCAAGAAAAAAAATAATTATGGTTCCAGATACATATAGTGGATGTCTTCTAATAAAGAATGATCAGCGTTGGAATTTTTTAATTTTACAGGCCTTCAATTTTGGCGGCAGAGTTGGAAAAATTTGACTACATTTTGGTCAAATAATCAGACTGCAACACAAATTTCGCTGGATTGATCATTATAGTCAAATTCGTTTTGCCTTCTAGTGGTACAGTCAAAGTGGTTTTCAAAGAAAAAGAAATTGATTTCGAGAAAATGAATACTAAAATATTGGTGTGGTTTTGTGTAAAAAAAAAAAAATCAGATCATAGGTGGGATGAGTTGAGGAGAACCGGCCGTCTAGTTTTAAAGCTGGTTTGAAATTGGGCCACGATTTTAAAAAGTGTTTTTACTTTTTAGTATATAAAAATTTGTGTCAAGCAAACATAGTTTATTTGATAATAAATAAATAAATAAATAAACATGGATAACACTTTTATGACTTTTTCTTGTCTCGGTCTAAAATATCTCAAAATTTCATTTTTGGAGAAGCTTGAAAATTATAGAAACTAACAATATATTAATTGGCTTTGTAAGTGTGCTACCTTACCATAATGTGGTATAGGTTTTATTTTTTATTTTTATTATTATTTTTTTTTTGACATGTCCGCAGAAGAGGGGGGAGGGGGATTCGAACTAGTGACCACCGCTTCATTATGCGTAGTCCTAGCCAATTGAGCTACCTCTTGGGGATGTATAGGCTATTGTTATTATAAACAAATAAGTTACATGAGATAAATGTTTACAACGTGTTTACAATAGATAGAGAAAGTATTTGAACCTAGATAATAGAAATGAGAGCGTCTTGGGTACGGTTGTTGTACAAAAGGTGACTTTTGTGCCACCAATCAGAAGGTGACACCTTAGCCCATCATACTAAACTTACACTTAAATAAAAGACACAACCACACTTGATCATACCAAATAATAAAGAAATTTTTTTTTTTAAATAAGAACAAAATAAGGAGTGGTGGCTGTGTAGCCACCGCCAGCCCATGGGGGTGGCCACCCAGCCACCCCCAGCGAGTTATGGGGTGGCATATTAGCCACCCCAATGAGATAAGTGTTCCATGTTGAGGTAGCAACCCCTCATTGGTTGGCACAAAATGGTGGTTTTGTCCACCATCCTCATTTAAATTATTCTCAATAGGTCTCTAAGAGGTAGCTCAATCGGCTGGGACCACGCCTAATAAAGTGGAGGCCACTAGTTTGAATCCCCCTCCCCCCTCTTGTGCGAACATCTCAAAAAAAGTTATTCTCAATAGAAATACATTTAGGACTCCAAGCTAGACTCCTCCATCATTATATTGTGAATGAGAAGATTGATTTGGATTTGAATTGGACTTATTTGATGGCTTAGATAGGCTGATATTTGACTCCTCCATCCTTATCTTGTGTATGAGAAGATTGATTTCGATTTGGATTTGAATTGGACTTATTTGATGGCTTAGATAGGCTGATATTTGACTCCTCCATCCTTATCTTGTGCATGAGAAGATTGATTTGGATTTGGATTTGAATTGGACTTATTTGATGGCTTAGATAAGCTGATATTTGACAGCTTGTTGGGTTTATCCTTAATTATTAGACGATAGGAAGACAACACAAAAGTTCAAAGTCTATTACACTTTTGTTCGTTTCAACTATTACCAAAGTCAATTCCACTTCACATTCCAACAGTTAGAGGAAATGAATAGTCTCAATTAATGTGATTGTATTTAGTTATTATTAAATATACATGTAAGAATGTCTTTATTTAAATGAATGGAGAAGTCTCTAACGAATGAAGCGTGAGAGACAATTATAATAAAGAGTTTGTTTGAGTTATAATGTGATATCAAAGCTAGTTGGCTAACGCCACTATTCGATTCTTGGTTTTGGTTTTTTACCCTTTGGTGGTAGCACCACCCGCGTAGCCCACATGGCAATTCATTGTTGAAGCTCCAAAAAAAAAAAAAAAAAAATCAGATCATAGGTGGGATGAGTTGAGGAGAACCAGCCGTCTAGCTTTAAAGCTGGTTTGAAATTGGGTCACGATTTTAAAAAGTGTTTTTACTTTTTAGTATATAAAAATTTGTTTCAAGCAAACATGGTTTATTTGATAATAAATAAATAAACTTGAAAAACACTTTTATGACTTTTTCTTGTCTTGGTCTAAAATATCTCAAAATTTCATTTTTGGAGAAGCTTGAAAATTATAGAAACTAACAATATATTAATTGGCTTTGTAAGTGTGCTACCTTACCATAATGTGGTATAGGTTTTTTTTTTTTTTTTTTTTTGACATGTCCGCACAAGAGGGGGGAGAGGGATTCGAACTAGTGACCTCGACTTCATTAGGCGTGGTCCTAGTCAATTGAGCTACATCTTGGGGATGTATTGGCTATTGTTATTATAAACAAATCAGTTACATGAGATAAGTGTTTACAACGTGTTTACAATAGATAGAGAAAGTATTTGGACCTAGATAATAGAAATGAGAGCGTCTTGGGTACGGTTGTTGTACAAAAGGTAACTTTTGTGCCACAAATCAGAAGGTGACACCTTAGCCTATCATACTAAACTTACACTTAAATAAAAGATACAACCACACTTGATCATACCAAATAATAAACAAAAATTTTTTTTAAAATAAAAACAAAATAAGGAGTGGTGGCTGTGCAGCCACCCCCAGCCCATGGGGGTGGCCACCCAGCCACCCCTAGCGAGTTATGGGGTGGCACATTAGTCACCCCAACGAGATAAGTGTTCCATGTTGAGGTAGCAACCTCTCATTGGTTGGCACAAAATGGTGGTTTTGTCCACCATCCTCATTTAAGTTATTCTCAATAGAAATACATTTAGGATTCCTAGCTAGACTCCTCCATCATTATATTGTGAATGAGAAGATTGATTTGGATTTGAATTGGACTTATTTGATGGCTTAGATAGGCTGATATTTGACTCCTCCATCCTTATCTTGTGTATGAGAAGATTGATTTGGATTTGGATTTGAATTGGACTTATTTGATGGCTTAGATAAGCTGATATTTGACAGCTTGTTGGGTTTATCCTTAATTATTAGAACATAATTATTAGAGGATAGGAAGACAACACAAAAGTTCAAAGTCTATTACACTTTTGTTCGTTTCAACTATTACCAAAGTCAATTTCACTTCACATTCCAACGGTTAGAGGAAATGAATAGTCTCAATTAATGTGGTTGTATTTAGTTATTATTAAATATACATGTAAGAATGTCTTTATTTAAATGAATGGAGAAGTCTCTAACGAATGAAGTGTGAGAGACAATTATAATAAAGAGTTTGTTTGAGTTATAATATAATATCAAAGCTATTTGGCTAACGCCACTATTCAATTCTTGGTTTTGTTTTTTTTCCTTTGGCGGTAGCACCACCCGCGTAGCCCACCTGGGCAATTCCTTGTTGAAGCTCCAAAAAAAACAAAAAAGAAAAAAGTAAAAAAAAGCTGTACATTGTGACCAGAAAAATCTCTGATGTCCCTCTTCATTCACCAAAACAAGAAGCCTTGTTTCATTTTTTTCATAAAACCACCAACGTCTTTCTTCCCTTTCACCTCTTTCTTATCTAAATTATAAGTCTAATTACGGTATCAGAGCTTGTTTGAGATTATTATGGTCTCAGAGCAATAGGCTAGTGCCAGTCGATCATGTGGTTTTTCTCTTTAGTGATAGCACTGCCAGTGTGGGCTAAAACCCACACGAACAATGCCTTGGCAAATTTCTCCAACAACATTGTCGTTTTCTTTTTCTTTTTTTCACTTAGTTTTGTTGTGTTGTGCTCAAACCCGTCGACTGCCCTTGGCTTGTCTTCATTACAGATTACCGAATCCGGTCTTAACGAATGTCTCTTTCTCTCTTCTCCATCACTCTTCCTTAATGATTGAGTGAGTGACTAAAGTTGGTGCTACCGTTCGATCGACTACATGTTTCACCGTTGGAGCATCCTTATCATCACATTTCCAGCCAAAGTAGTCAATGTCCAAGTTACGGCCATAGTAGCTGTTTTCAGCTAAAGTTGCCAATGTCCATGTTCCGGCCATAACAGCCGATGCCAATCAAAGTTGCTGAAGTCCAAGTTCCGGTCATAAAAGCCGATGTTCTAATTCAGGCCATAAAAGCCATTTTTAAGTCCTTCAATGTTCGAGATCAAACCTCAACATGTATGATCTACCATTGGATTTGCAAAGGCGTATTAGAACATAATTATTAGAGGATAAGAAGACTATACACAAGTCCAATGTCTATTACACTTCTGTTCGTTTCAACTATTACCAAAGGCCATTCCATTTCAGATTCCAACGGTTAGAGGAAATGAATAGTCTCAATTAATGTGGTTGTATTTAGTTGTTATTTAATACACATGTAAGAATGCTTATAGTTAAATGAATGGAGAAGTCTCTAACAAATGAAGCGTGAGAAACAATTATAATCAAGAGTTTGTTTGAGTTATATTAATCCTTAACACGCCCTCACATGGTCAATGGTAGATCATAGATGAACGACGTCGAACTTGGATTGTGTAACGCAAACCGTGCAAATGATAGGGGTTTAGTCCAAATATCTGCAAGCCGTTGGTCCTTGCTGGAAATAAATCGAACTTCGAGAGTTTTCTTTGCGACCATGTTACGTAAGTGGAAGTCAATTTCTAATTGTTTTGTACGTGCATGATAGACTGGATTTGATAAAAGGTTTGTCGCTCCATTATTATCACATCAAAGTACCAGTGATTGCTGTTTGTGAATCCCTAGTTCTTGAAGTAGTGATTGAGGCCGTTGAAGATCCTGCAACATTGGCAAGGGCCTTCTATTCGACTTCAATGCTTGAGATAAGAAGGTTTAATGAGGCAGATGAAATATTCAGGCATTAAATTAGAGTACAGTGATAATAATAGTTTATAGGTCAGTGGTTTAATAAATTATTGGTTATTTGAACGCATTTGCGTTTTCTTGTGTTGATTTTGTGAGTGTGTTAGGTGTACTTCAACAAAATATTTTTTAAAACCAGACTCACCTCTTTGAAAAACGCAGCCCTTCCTTTTCTCTTCCTTTCACTTATTTTCTTGCCGACAGCCTTATCTCTTCTATTATTTTAATATTTTAATATTATTTTTTATTTTATTTGGTAGCCTAGAAAGATTATAATTCTGATTGCTTGTGAATGGAAGGATCATTTTGCAAAACAGGATAATGGTTTGTTGATGAATGGGATGCCTATTTCCTCAATCTTGAGCATTGATCATTCTTAGCCCTCAATCTTGAGTGAAAAAAGTAAATGTAATAGCAAGTTTATATCAGCAGATGATTTTGCCTAGGCAACAAAGCAAGCATGCCCCAATGTCTTAGCACATAATAATAGTTCCGGCAACAATTGCAAAATGAAACACCATCAAATATTCACTAAGAATATTTGAAAGATCATCGACGGCTAAGAAGGATCAATACTCAAGATTGAGAAAATGACCTTTCCATTCATATATTTTACAATATATAATTCTCTTTTTTCTTTCTTTATTTTGATGGTAGTTGAAATCATGAAGTCTCTTCGGATTTAATGTATTACTTCCACAAAATCCATGTCATTGGTTCAAAAATTCAAGCATTCATGTCACGATTCTAAGCAATGCTAAAGATATAACATCATTTCACAATAGAGTTTCTCTTTTTTTAAGGGGAAGGCCATTCTACAAGGCACCAATCCCTTTCATAATGTTGAACAAAATTATAAAATATTTGAATACATGGGAAACTAACATAACAAGAGACGAGATTGAAGTCCAGAGAATATGTGTTATCAGTTCACAAGAACATTACACTGCCGTCTCTCGAGCCTCCTTTGCTTCTTATCATCATCATATGACTGTAAGAAGAAAACAACATCATCGGTAAGATACCAAAATCCAGCAAAACATTCTTCACATAATTAAAAGAGGCATTAGTTTATCTAAATAATCTTACAACAAGTCTTACTAGAACATTTCCCATCATCAACAAATCTTACTAGAATATCTTTTTTCTTTTTAATTAAGGCAAGCTGTGATGTGGGAACTTCCCAAAACCAATCTCATGCCAGTTTCCCCCATATCCAAACACTGGTTGTAGTTAAAGTACTTGTTTTTCAGCTTTACCTGTGCACTGAGAAAATGAGGAAGCCGAACTCTTTTGGAGCCATCTGCTAAACATTTAGAGGGTAATCAATTTCCATAGCAGAAAAGTCATTGGTGACCTGCAAACATATATAGCAAAAATGCATGTAAAAACAATTTCTATTGTTACTTCAAATCTACCACAAATTCTAACTTGTAAATGTTCTGTCTCAAATAGAACATAAAACACTAGAGATTGTCAATGCAAAAATGAATTGTTTTCCGTATCATGATTGTGATAGAACTCAACTCTTGAGAATCAGAGATTTAGAATTTATAACATAAGAAGAATGCAACATGAAAATGAAATGCATCTTCCTAACAAGAACCATCATTCATTCTGCAGAGTTACAGAACTTACAGTTGACATGAAAGTGCAATTTTGCATATTTTGTACTAATGAATACAAGATGATTGAACATCAAGGTAGTGACATTTTCGAATAATAATTGAACAGTTTCTGATCCAAAACCGTATTTACAGTAGACTTCAAGGAAACCAATCACAGATTTTGTTTTGTTTTCATATAACCGAAAACTAGAATTTGAACCAGTAGATGCCATTTAGACGTCGCAAAGTAAATTCGATCATTTGAAACACTTATGTAAATCTTTTGCATATTGACGGTTAAAAGTGCCAGGAAACATCTCACTCACTACCATCATTTTAAAGGCACGCTCTAGAATAACTCTTTTCTCAAGAGTAGCCCCAAGAATATTATGTATGATCATTTATAATATATTATACAATGACCAATTGGATAATAGTAATCTTCCAACTAGCAGACATATGGTTCTTGATCTTCATCATTCACTAGAAGACAGGTTGATGAGCTGCCAATTCAAAGCAAACATACTCTTTCAATTAATGCGTTAACAGAGGAAACTTTAGCACCACAACCATTATCTCCATTATTTGGTAAAAAATAAATAAAAACTATGTTCTGGAAAACCCATTGACAAAGTTGTACATTCTATTCAATCTTATTTGCTAATGGGAAAACGACTAGCTAGTAGCTAGACTATACAAACTGATAAAACTAGAGACGTAGATTACTTGAAGATTGCAGGAGAAAAAACTGTAACCCAATAACGTGAACAAAAGCTCAAGCTCAAGCCCCGCCAAACCCAATAAATCATAGCAGTACACCTATCAAAACAATAGCAACCCCAGTCAAATATTTACATATAAAAAAGAAAGATGAGAAAAGAAAAATGATTGGGATGATTCGTTGCCAATATTAAAAATGGAGTTTAAAACTTAAACAATATTAAAAATGGAGTTTAAAACTTAAACACCTTCACAATTCATTATTAACATACCCAAGACTGCAGAATTATGAAGGCAACAACAATCAAAATGGCTGAAAAAAAATGTTAAACATTTATGAAGTGATTTCGACGCTTAATTCCTCCAAATACTACCCAGTTTAATTGTCTAAGGTGACTTTGAAGCTAAAAAAAGCTTACACAAATTAACCCAATCCAGACAGACCTCAAGCACCTCTAAGAAGGTGAAAGTGAAAGTTATCTGTGAATGCAGCCAATGAAAGCTGTGTTGCAATCTGGTGGATACTACCATCGAGAGTACGAATACCCATATCAAACATCAAAAGAAGCTTCCTAAGAAGCAATGGAGATTTAAATGAAATGTAAGCGTGGAAAAAAGGTTTCCAAAAACAAACCAAAAATAAAAAAAGATCCACTTTACAGACAGAGTCTATAGCCCAACCGGATCAGGTTAAACACTAAGCGGAAATTACAGAAAGTTACACAAAATAATAGAAAAAAAAAACTCAAAAAACAACAGCTGCGACGGGGGAAGGCATCAGCAAAAGTTGCTCGGCGCCTTAGATCCACTCGCAGGAGCGTGTGGTCCACGCGCTGGAGCGTGGGGGTTGGATGGGGCCGCAGAGAGCTTCGCCAGAAAGTTGGAACGCCGGTAATGATGGAGGAGAGGCGTGTTTATAGCTAGGGCTGATAGAGAGAAGCAGATCAGACTTTAAAAAAGTCAATCTTCAAGCCTACACAGATCCGGCCAGCAAAGCGATGGAGGAGGTGGTCCATGGCAGGGGTGATCCATTGCGGCTGCTGTTTCGTGAGTGTCAGGGATAAATCATCATAGACAATAGATACATCTAGAGAACCTCTAGAGAAAAGTGAGTTCTCTCATGAAGAGAGAAGCTCGAAGAGAAAAGAAGCAGAAAACATGAAAAGGGGTGGGAGGAGCAGGCAAACTAGAAGGTTTGCCCTCCTCCTCAAGCTTTGTCGGCTGAGCTTGACACAGGAGAGAGAAGAGAGCTTCTTTTTGGCTATTAGGGTTGCATCCACACGTTTCGATGAGAAGCTTTGTGATTTTAAAACCTTCACCCAAACATAATTCCAAACTCAACCAAACATCTTCGGATTTGTTCAGTCCTGCTCTTAAAAGAAATATTTTTACTTTTATTTTATTTTTTTTTCTAAAAACATCAAACTTCTGAATTGAATCGACGCATTAATTCCTCCAAATTCATTTACAAGAAAAGGATAGAGAGGGCCAAGCTGTGGCGGTGAAGATCAAGCAGAAGCTGATCTTCCTCTAGCTCTCGTATGCCTCTTTCATTTGGCAATACTCCACTATTAACAACAACAACACACAATTCCCACTTTTCTTCACTCACAAATGATGAAAACGAGACAAAATAAGCCAAAATCTAAGAAAACCAAACAGCAGAAGAAAAAAAAAAAAAAAAAAAAAAAAATTTGATACCAATTCCGGTGTAGAGGCCAATCTGGGCTTCATCCCATCAATCAGTGCTCAATCCTCCTGCCCAGTACAACTTGAACACCATGGTGTAGGGGTGGGCAAGGATCTTGATGAGCGACTTGACTTACTGTCTTTTGTTTCAGATCACACAATAGAGGAATCATGAATTCAGCGCCCTAGATTTTTAAATATGCTCCAAATCCTCTGTTTCCTTTGCATCTGAAATTTAACAACCAAGAAATACAGAGAGAGAAAAATGAAAAAAATGATGGAGAAGAAGGTGGGTACTTCAATTTACACGAAGGATTAAGATAAAATGATGAGTATATACCTGAATCCGGATACTTTAATTCTAACTTTGGAATGTGAGAAATCTTGGCCCAATCCTCACCTACTTCTCTCTCGCATCTTTGCAATAAGATGGGACACTTCTCAATTTTCAGCCTCTGCAAAGATGTTAAGCTGTGGATTCCTTCGGGCAATGATGTCAAACTGGAGCATTCATCAATTTCAAGCACTTGAAGTGATGTGCAGCTGTGGATCCACTCTGGTATAGACGTCAAGTTTTCACAATTTGAAATCTCAAGGCTTTGTAGGGTGGTCGCATGTTGAAGCCCTAACGGGAGAGACACCAATTTCGGAAGCTTTGAAAACTCCAAAGATAAGAGGCTCTTAAGGCCTTGCCATTGCATCCCATCCTCATCATTGGCAAGCTCAAGCTCATCACAATTATAAAGTTCCAGGTCTTGAAGGGCAGTGAGATGTTGTATACCTGTGGAGAGAGAATTTAATCTATGGCAATTCCTTATCTTTAAAGACTGGAGAGAAGTGAGGTTTTTCAACAAATCTTCTGGTAGAGTTTCTAGATCCTCAATGAAAGATAGTGTTATAACCTTCAATTTTGAGAGAGGAGTGAATGAAGAGAAAGTTGTTGCTGTTGATGTTGGACTTTGCGGTGCTGCCATATTCATCATCATTGTCTGTTGCAGTGGCTTTGAGCTAGTATAGTCAAGGTACAAATCTTCTTCAAGATGTGGAAACATTGGCATGGAAGTCAAGATAGGACAACTCCAGATCACTAATGTTGAAAGACGAGGAAAGGAAGGGAGTAAAGGATGCTCCGTTATTTCAACAAAATTATGACTATCACTATCGACCTCCACAGAAGAGTCCCTCCTCCTCCACCACCCCTTAAGATTAGGGCAACAATCGAGCCTGATTTCCTTGAGAGATGGGAAAAAGGAAGAAAACTCATTGCTATCACCACTCTCTAATATGTACTCCATAGCATCCATTTGGTTAAGATGAAGAATTTTGAGAGAAGGCAGTTGAGTTAATGGAGGCAGATATTGGCATTTCGTACACCCCTCTATCTTAAATATAACAAGATTTGTGAGTGACAAAAGCCAAATCGGAAGCCTTGAACCGTAATTGCCTTGTAAACGAAGTTTTTTCAGATTTAGGTGTGGTTGGAGGACTTCCAATAACAATTCATCGTCAACAATATCGTCCGAAGCAATGACACCTCCTTTGATACTCCACCGTAAATCCAAAGCACGAAGATGTTCTTTCTCCTTTAAATTTGCAGCCTTAAATTCTGACGTTGCATCTTTCTCGTGTCTCAGATTTTTAATATCTAAGCGTCCCCTCAAGTTATTTAGTCTGTTTAGTTCTTTTAACCCACTGATATGCCTAGAGAGAGGATCCTTGTGGACAACAAAGTTTGATAAAGTCTTAAGATTAGTCAGTTGCCCCAATCCAGGTGGCATATAAGTCAACCGAGAACATTCATATATATCAAGATGCCTGAGATTGACTAATTTTTTAATGTCTTTTGGCAATTCTTCAAGCTTAAGACAAAATGAGAGTATTAGTGTTTGCAAATTCTGCAACCTTGTTATAGAATTGGGTAGCTTCTTGAGATTGTGGTTCATAGAAAGATCAAGATATCTTAAATGCTTCAACTTCCCAATAGAGCTGGGCAAAAAATCAAAAGATATCTCGCTCAAATACAACACGCGCAAGATCTTGGAAGTTGAAAAAATTGCTTCACAATCTGACTCACCCCAAAATTTGTAGGAAGTGGAATGGTAAAGAAATGTTCGCATACTACTTGCTTTACTCAATGAGGTTGTAATTGATGAAGTATTGATATCGTAACCAACAATTGATACATGACGAGTTTTTTCAGCAACGTTTCTCTCCTTATCATCATCTAATGTGGTGATCATCGATCCTGCTACTGAAATGGCAAGATCATGCATGAGGTCATGCATTTTGCATTCCATTATGTTACCAAACTCATCCATTTTAGCTTCTTGAAAGAATGATCTCCAAAGTAAATCCATAAAATACTCATTACCAACATCTTCCAAGCATGGGTTCTTATCCGATGACTTGACAAACCCTTGTGCTATCCAAAGCAGAATCAGTTCTGATTTATAAAACCGGTAATTTTTTGGATACAAACTACAATAAGCGAAGCAGTGCTTTAAATGTGAAGGAAGATGATCATAACTCAACTTTAGAGTTGGTAAGATGTCATTTTCATTTTGAGATATTTTTGAGAGTTCATTCTTCTTAAAAGCCAACCACTCTCCTTCTGAATTTTTGATGCGTAGTAAACCTCCAATTGTCCTTATGGCCAGCGGGACACCTGAACACTTTGCTAGGATCTCCCTCCCAATGGCTACGATGCTTGAATTCTCCTCTGGCTCCTGTCCTCTCTCAAACGCCATCTGCTTAAATAAAGACCATGAATCATCTTTGTCTAAACCCCTTAAGGGATATGATTCAACAGTCCTGACAATCCTTGCAACGATTTCACTGCGAGTAGTAACTAATATTCTACTGCCGCTTGCACCACCCATCAGCACTTGTTTCAAGTGAGACCATTTTTCCTGATTCTCATTCCACACATCATCCAACACAAGCAAGTATTTCTTTCCATCGATTTTTTCTTTAAGTTCACCCACCAATGTATGCATTTCAGCAGTGTCCAATTTCGTCTTTGTTGCAGCTTCAAAGATTTTTTCAACAATATTTTTAACGTGGAAGGAATCAGAGACACACACCCACATTTTGAGCTGAAAATGCTTTTGGATTTGCCCATCATTGAATATGAGTTGAGCCAGAGTAGTCTTTCCTAATCCACCAATGGCAACAATTGGAAGGATTGAAACATTGTCTTCAACGTTGGAGTCCAGTAGACGGTCTATAACTGCTTTCTTATCATCATCTCGCCCTATAATTGCTTCCGCACATACATAACCATGAGTGTTATCCCTGTCCCTATGGCCTCCTGCTCGTGACTCCACATGGCTTAGCTTTAACTTTAAGTGGAATCTCTGCATATCTGAGACGATGGCATCTAACCGCTCTCTCATGGCCTTAATCTTATGGGCCATTTTAAGACCATAGACAAGCTGATTTGATTTGGAAAAGAAAATACGTACCTGTTTGGCCTTCTTATGATGGGTCATTACTTGCCTTTGTAGAGCTTCAGTGGAAACAGCATCCAGCAAGTCATCGGCATCATAAATGGCATCTTCGAGCTTTCTGAGCCAAATTGTGACTTGATGGTTCCCAGCAGCATGTTGCTCCTCCGCATCCAGAAGCACAGCTTCGATTGTTGAAACGGTGTCCCTCATGCTTTGAAGCTCATCTTGGACACCCCAGAGAAGTCCGATCTCTTTGGCAGCCAATGAACCAAAAGTCTCAATGATTCGCTGGGCAGTGCCGAAGAGAAGTCGTTCTGCCATTTTCTGAGATGATGGAGGGTGAAGGAATGCTCAAAAGGAAAAAAGCGCTCTTCAAGTATAGCAGTTGAAGGGTAAAACGAAGGAAGATAAACCTTTTGAGAAGATATACAGAAAAAGAGTGAGAGAGAGAGAGAGGGGAAGTCAAGGTTTTGAGCACTTATTGATGGGAATGATGAGTGCAAACGTGACTCACGAAAATCTTGCAAAATTATTGAAGGGAATTATTGCAAACGTGACTGACGAAAATTATGGCAGCTGCAGCTACTTTAAAAAAGCATAAACCCCACTAATAACACTGACCCAGCTATCTACAAGCTCTCTTATTTTATTTGTATGGCTCTCATGATTTTTCGGTAAAAATAAAAAACCGGACATATCGGAAATAGTAACAAGTGGATTGAATTTTATGAGTAATGATACACAGAGGACTAGAGTCCTTTTAAATATGATAGGACATTTAAAATTACTATTAAATTTAAGATGATCATTATTGAGTTTTAATATATTGATAATTTTAAATGTCATATCATATTTAGGAGGATTTTAAGAGAACTCTAGTCAGCTTTATATCTTTACTCGAATTTTAGATTGAGCGTAGGGTGTTTTTTTGGGCGGGTTAAATGAGTTAGAAATCAAAACAACAAACCAATAACTGATGCAAAATACAGAAACATGGCCTAACAAAACATAAAAAATAAAAGAGGCCTCAAAAGACTATGATCTTTGTCCCTATTTAGAGAAAGAATTAACTATATATTATATATACAAATTAAATTAGTGAGAAAGCAGCCAATCGAGCTTATGGTAGTGTCTAGTAAATAACATTGATTACGAGAGAAAATTTTTTAGTGAGTACCTTGACAGGAGAACTAATTCAAGAGAATTAGTTTTGAACTAATTCAACTAGTTTTCCTGAACTAGTTGGGGAAAAAAAGATTACGAGAAGGGGGGAGAGTCAGATTCAGATTCGTGGACGGTTGGGAGAGGAAAAGGGGGGACTGTGGAGACACGTAAGGATTCAGTTTTGCATAGGCTTCAAGATGGGCGTAAGGCTACGTCGAAGGAGAAGGGAGATAGCGTTGTGGATCTTGGGGTGTCTCCGAGAGGGACTGAAACGCATGAGACTCAAAAGGAGGGTGACGACTTGATGGGGATGTCGGTGCTGGTGTCTTCTGAATTGGAAGCAGTGGCGAATTTAGGAATTTGAGTTACTAGGGGCGCAAAAAATTAATAAAACATAATGATAAATTTTTTTTTTTTCTCTTTATATATTATATTTTTATTATAATATAATAAATACAATCAAAAAATAAATTATATCACAATATATGTATCACGAAGCAAACCAAACTCATCAAATTACCCAACAAAGAAAAAAACAAAAATCAAAGTAACTATTATAAATTTTCATCTAACGATGTCACAAACACATAATAATTTAAACTACTTGCAAAATAAACTAAGCACAATTAAATGACTAGAAGTGTCTAAGAAAAATGAGTACCTTTTAGTGAATTAGTTCTCTTGAAGAATTTATTGAAAACACACAGACCACAAAAAGGAGTTTGTCTAACAATGCTGCAAACCAATAAAAACAAATAATTAAAGCAATATTCTTGTTTATAATTAAATTGTCTTTTTTCTTTTTTCTTTTTCAAAGCAATAATATTCTTGTGAGTTTTACTATTTAAAAAGTAAAAACAATTTTAAAGACTATTTCCCCGCTACTATCTCAACAAATTTTTTTTTTACCTAAGCAATTCTAGAAAGAAAGATTTATTTTCTCAATTAAAAACTAAAGATAATGACAAATTACTTTCTTCATCACCACTCTTCACGAATCACCTTTTTCTTTCTTTTTTTTTTTTTCTTTTTTTTTAGTCTTTCACTTTCACCCACACACTGACTCACTGAGACACGGCCACACCTAGATTCAAGAAATGGGTATAACTGTGGAAGAAATGGGTAGCTTAACCTCTTTGTAGAGGCGGGACGTTATGCGCTGTCTTATTGCAAAGCTGCTAAAGACAAGTGGGTGAGGATTGGACCAAGATTTCTCACATTCCACAGTTAAAATTAGAGTATCCAGACAATGCATCTCCGACTGAGTCACGTATATACTCATCATTTTATCTTAATCCTTCGTGTAAATTGAAGTACCCACCTTCTTCTCCATCATTTTATCAAATGCTATTAAAAACTATTTGAATACACGTAGTAGGGAGTTGAATATGTATTTATCAACAATATGCGAAATTAAAAATTAATAATCATGCAAGTATTCACCAAATATATATAAGTGCAGTAAATCAATGGATACAGATATTTGGTTACGAAGTGAAAACCTTTTGAAGAATTCTTCAAAAGTAAAACCACTACGGGGTAGACAAACCCAAGAAATCACTCCACTAAAAAAATGAGAAATTACACAATTTCAATACTTACAAAAACTTGCAAATGATAATTTCGTGTACTAAACAAGTGACACACTTGTCCGCTACCGCAGCAGTTCTCCCATAACTTTTGGAACGTTTCTTTTATGTGATCCCCTTCACCGAAACTCTAATAGGCTTCATGCATTGTTCATGATATGTGAATGAATGCACAACCTATTACTCTAAGAGACAAAACTCTTTGATGCTCTAGAATCAAGTGGATGAAAGCACAGTTGATTCTCACATAGAATCTATATCTATTTCGTGCTTAGCAGTTTCCAAAATATAGTTTCAAACGTCATTGCAGAAGAGCGTCTCGGTAAATCTGGAATTGATGTCTCATCCGGACGTGCTTTAGACACTAATGCAAACGAACGTCTCTGTGAATTTGGAATTTGTACCTCGCCCGAACGCACTGCAGATGGGAATGTAGACAAACCTATTTTGTCACTGAATTCGACAATTCAAAAACAAACAGTAACAAAGACGAGATCAAACCATGTATAGAAGTCTAGAAAAAATGTGTGATCAGCTCGCAAGAACATTACACTCCCGTCTCTCAACCCTCCTTTGCTTCTTATCATCATCATATGACTGTAGGAAGAAAACAAGATCATCGATAAGATACCGAAATCCAGCAAAACAGTCTTCCCATAATTAAAAGAGGCATTAGATTATCATCTACATAATCTTACAACAGTCTTACTAGGATATCTCCTATCTTGAACTAATAGGTTTCCAGGGATATGAGTTACCTTATTCAAGTAATAAGGTGATCAATATATAAATAAAGACTATATGTATTCTTTTTAAGGCAAGCATGAGTGGGAACTTCTTAAAACTAATCCCATGGCAGTTTTCAAATACCGGTTGCAGTTAAACATGTTTTTTCAGCTTTACGTGTGTACTGAGAAAATGAGGAACCCGAACTCTTTTGAATCAGCTAATCGTTTACAGGATAATAAATTTTTCATAGCAGAATGGTCAACACTGACCTGCAAACAAATATAAGGACAATTTCCATTAATAGTACTATGCAGAAATCAATTTTGATCCCGTTCTCTACAATGGGATTTAGAAGAATAATTAAGACCATAATTTAAGATAAGTGGATGACATTTAGATGTCATAAGTAAATTTGATCAACAGTATATTTTTTTTTCATCCAAAGAGCCTCCCATTTAGACGTCTTCATGGTTACAAGGGAAAAGAGGAAACTTGTGTGATTGCAGTTTCACCTGAAATAACACAGAAGCTATTGTTTATTCATGAGTGTGCTTCCAATGAAACTTACTTATGTGAATAATGTGGAAAAAGACACGTTACCACACTCTCACTTAATGAGAGTGCACTATTCAATTCCACCTAAAGCCTAAACTGAACTCCCTCCAAATCATGAGAGTGCATCTTTCCCTCCAATCCCATCACAGACCAAAGAAGACCCACGAAAACTAGATACTCTCCCAGATCAACCAAACCTGAGATTGACACAAAAACCCCAAAAGCTGACAAACCCAGATCAACAAAACCTGAGATTCAGACCATGATTCAACCCATAAAGGAGAACAATCAAACCCAAAAGACTTGAGATGAGAGATTGAGAGAAACCTGTGATTCAAAAGCTTGCAAATCTAGTTGAAGCTCGTATCCACTTCAAGCTTCGTTTTGAGAGAAAGCGCGTGAAGGAGGATGAGGCGCGAGAGAGTGATGAATATACAATTAAATGCCCAAAAGTGAAGATGAGTGAGTCTGACAAGAGGCAAAGTCACTGTTGCAGGGCGTATTTTGAGGGAGCTCGAGAGATTTTGACAGAAAATGGTGTTTGGCAAGCTCATTAGAAATGCTCCAAGTCAAAGGCTAGAAAGAGAACTGGTGCGGACCACCAATTTTGATAATGTCAGAAGATTAGTCAGTTTCTCCAATCCACATATTCCACATGGCATATAAATCAAAGCCTCACTTGCAATTTTATAATGTCACTCGCCAATTCTTCAATCACAACAATTAGGAACAATATGTTTGGCTTCAAATGAGATCATGTAGCTCTCGGATCAAATTCAATCAAGAACAATGTTTGGCTTTATGCTGCTGCTTTTTTTGTAGTATGCTTCAACATTCTTCTGCTACTTTTTTTCCTGTATGGCCATATTGTTAATATTGACCAGAATGATAAGAAATTAGCAATATCATGAATATATGACAAAATCATGGAAACCTGAGCTCAAAGCTTGAGTCTTGGCTCAAACAACCATGTTAATTAACACTCAATCCCAATCATTGACAAGAAAGTTTTATTTTCATTCAAAGAAGTTCAAGATTAATAAGACTTGAAGTGGACACTGCCTTTGTACCTAACATGTTAAATAAAGTGAGACCACAACCATATCATAATTCACTAGGAAAACTTTTTAATTCAAAGTGCCAGCCAAGAACATGTTGTGGCTCATTGGAAATTGAAATCGGTTGAAAAGCTCTCCATAATTTGGGTGAAACATCAACCTCAGTGCTGTGGAAAAAAAAAAATCACAAGAAAAAATATATATACTTGATTGTGGATGGATAACTCTGAGTAATCTCAACAATTTAGAATCTAGTCAAAATTCATAATCTTTTCAGTCTACCAAATCAATCGAAAGAGAGTGAAAGAGAGAGTGGTGCATATATAGATGCAGGCCCCATTATCTTAGTTTCAGTGCCAAGAAAAGCTACCAATATACACAAACAATTAAGTACATCACTAAATTGAAAATATTTGTAAAATCTTGTCACAAAAAGCAACGTTATGAGGAAGGCGAAAGTAGGCCAAAAGGTAAACAATTAACTTGGCTCTTTATTTCTCGAGACAATGTTGGTTATCAAACAAATGGTTATGAAAACGAATTAAGAGCTATGCATAAAGCCTTTTGGAGCATATGGAAAAACCATTGGAAAATGTCCAATGATGTTCAATGTCATCAACATAACTTTGGCCTATACAATGGCTTAGGTCATTAGTAATCCCCTAGGCAATTGGAAGGCCAACTTATCTTCATTGATACTTGCAAAATCATCATTCGATACACTTATGTACAACTTTTTCTGTTTGGAACCAACAACAACAACAACAACCTGCCTTTTCCTCGCTCGCAAATGCTGAAATGTAGGACAAAAAACCAAAATCTAAGAAAACCAAACAACAGAGAGAAATAGAGAAGAAAAATTGGATACCAATTCCCGTGTAGAGGCCAATCTGGGCTTCGTCCCACCAGTTAGCTCCCAATCCTCCTGTCCAGCACAACTCACACCATGGAGTAGGGGTAGGCAAAGTCTTGATGAGCGACTTGAGTTACTATCTTTTGTTTGAGATGACACCAATGAAGTGGTGGGAAGAGCAAGAATAGAGACTAATTCTTTCTCCTGATGTGTGAAGAATAATGAATTTAGGGCCCTATATATATTTTTTTAATATACTCCAAATCCTTCATTTCTTGTATGCTTTAGCTGGTTCGGCTACTCTACATCTAAAATTTAACAAACCAAGAGATACTGAAAGAGAAAAACGAAGAAAATGATGGTGAAGAAGGTGGATACTTAAATTTCCAAGAAGAATTAAGATAAAATTATAAATATATACCTGGATCTGTCAAAGATGCATGGATTTTTGAATTTTCTCTGTTGACGCAGATGCTATAATTCTAACTTTGGGATGTGAGCAATCTTGGCCCAATCCACCCCCGCTTCTCTCTCGAATCTTTGCAATAAGATGGGACAGTTCTTAATTTTTAGCCTATGCAAAGACGTTAGGCTACGCATTCCTTCGGGAAGTGATGTCAAACTAGAGCATCCACTAATTTCAAACACTTCAAGTGATGTGCAGTTGTGGATCCACTCTGGTATAGCCGTCAAGTTTTCACAATTTGAAATGTAAAGCCTTTAATTGTAGAGTGGTCGCCTTTTGAAGCCCCAAAGGGAGAGACACCAGTTTTCGAAGACTTGAGAAAAGAAGAGAGTGGAGGCTCTTAAGGCCTTTCCATTGCATTCCATCCTCATCATTGGCTAGCTCGAGCTCAAGACATTTATAAAGATTCAGATCTTGAAGGGCAGTAAGATGTTGTATACTTGGGGAGAGAGAATATAATCTATTGCAGTTCCCTATTTTTAAAGACTCGAGAGAGGTGAGGTTTTTCAACCACTCCTCTGGCAGAATTTCTAGATCCACAATGGAAACCAGCTGTATAGACTTCAATTTTGAGAGGAGTGGATGAAGAAGAGGGTATTGTTGTTGACATTGGGCTTTGTAGTGCTACCATATTCATCATCATTGTCTGTTCCAATGGCTTCCAGTTAACATTCTCTAGGTCCAACTGTTCTTCAAGATGTGGAAATATTGGTATGGAAGTCAACATTGGGCAATTCCAGATCTTTAATGGTGAAAGACGAGGAAAGGAACAGAGCAAAGGATGCTCCATTATTTCAACGGAATTATGACTATCACTATTGACCTCCATAGATAAATCCCCCCTCCTCCACCACCCCTTGAGATTATGGCAACGATTCAGCCGGATATACTTGAGGGATGGGAAAAAGGAAGAGAACTCTTTGCTATCACAATCGACTGATATGTACTCCATAGCATCCAAATGTGAAAGAGAGAGATACTTGAGCGAAGGCAGTTGACTCAAGAATGGTAGATATTGGCATTTTGTACACTTCCATAAATCAAATGTAACAAGATTTGTAAGTGACAAAAGCCAACTCGGAAACCTTGAACTGCAATTGCCTTTTAAACAAAGTTGTTTCAGATTTGGGTGTGGTTGGAGGACTTCCAATAATACTTCATCATCAATAGTAACGTCTGTATCATTGACACCTCCTTCAATACTCCACCGAAAATCCAAAGCATGAAGATGTTGTTTCTCCTTTAAATTTGCAGCCTTACATTCTGATATAGCATCTTTCCCACGTCTCATATTTTCAATATCAAACTTTCCTCTTAGGTTATTTAGTCCGTTTAGTTCTGTTAACGCACTGCTATGCCTAGAGAGAAGATCCTTGTCAACCACAAAGTTCGTTAAAGTCTGAAGATTAGTTAATTTCCCAAATCCACATGGCATATAAGTCAACTGATAACATCCATCTATCTCAAGATGCCTGAGATTGACTAACCTTTTAATGTCTCTCGGCAATTCTACAAGCTCATCACAAAATGAGAGTGTTAGTGTTTGCAAATTCTGCAACCTGGTTATAGAATTTGGTAGCTTCTTGAGATTGTGGTTCCAAGAAAGATCAAGATGTCTTAAATGCTTCAACTTCTCAATAGAGCTTGGAAAAAAATCAAGATTTCTCTCATGCAGGCCCAACACACGCAATAACTTGGAACTTGAAAAAATTGCATCACAATCTGACTCACCCCAAAAGTTGTTGGAAGTAGGACGACAAAGAAATGTTCTTATCCTACTTGCTTTACACAATGAAGTTTTAATTGATAAAGCGTCAATATCGTAACCAACAATTGATACATGACGAGTTTTTTCATCAACGTGTCTCTTATTATCATCTAATGTGGTGATCATCGATCCTGCCACTGATATGGAAAGATCATGCATGAGGTCATGCATTTTGCATCCAATTACGTTACCAAATTCATCCATTTTAGCTTCATGAAATAATGATCTCCAAAGCAGATCCATAAAATACTCATTACCAACATCTTCCAAGCATTGGTTTTGATCAGATAACTTGACAAACCCTTGTGCGATCCAAAGTTGAATCAGTCTTGATCTACAAATCCAATAATCTTTTGGATACAAACTGCAATATGCAAAGCAGTGCTTCAAATGTGAAGGAAGATGATCATGACTTAGTTTCAACATTGGCAAGATATCATTTTCATTCTGGGATATTTTTTAGAGTTCATTCTTCTTAAAAGACAACCACTCTGCTTCTGAATTTTTGAAGCGTAATAAGCTTCCAATTGTCCTATGGCCAGTGGGACACCTGAACACTTTTCTAGGATCTCCCTCCCAATTGCTACAATTCTTAAATTCTCCTCCGGTTCTTGTCCTTTCTCAAGAGCCATTTGCTTAAATAAAGACCATGAAGCGTGTTCCCCTAATCCCCATAAGAAATATGACTCAACTGTTCCGGTAACCCTTGCAACCTTTTCACTACGTGTAGTCACTAATATTCTACTGCCTTTTGCACCACCCATCAACACTTCTTTCAATTTAGACCATTTTGCTTGATCATCATCCAACACGAGCAAGTATTTCTTTCCATCAATTTGTTCTTTAAATTTACCTATCAATGTATCCATTTCAACGGCTTTTGGTTTCGTCTTTATTGTTGCCTCTAATATTTTTTCAACAATATTTTTAACATGGAAGGGATCAGAGACACATACCCACATTTTGAGCTAGTGTAGTCTTTCCTAATCCACCGATGGCAACAATTGGAAGGATTGAAACATTGTCTTCAACGTTGGAGTCCAGTAGATGGTCTATAATAGTTTTCTTATCATCGTCTTGACCAATAACAGCATCCGCACGTACAAAAGAATGAGTGTTACCCCTGCTTCCCCCGACTCGTGTCTCCATATGACGTACTTCCAAGTGGAATCCCTGCCTATCGGCATCGATAGCATCTAACCTCTCTCTAATGGCCTTAATCTTATGGGCTATTTTAAGACGAAAGGCAAATTGGTTAGTTTTGGAAAAGAAAATGCGTACCTGTTTGACCTTCTTATTACGGGTCATTATTTCCCTTTTTAATTTAGAGCTTCAGTGGAAACAACATCTAGGAAGTCATCCGCATCAAAAATTGCATCATTTAGCTTTCCAAGCCAATCTCTGATTGCAAGGTTTCCAGCAGCCTATTTCTCCTCTGCATCCAAAAGCACAGCTTTGATTGTTGAAACGTGTTGGTCAGCCTTTGAAGCTCATCTTGGACACCCAATAGCAGTCCAATCTCTTTGGCAGCTAGTGAGCCCAAGATCTGAATGATTAGCGCCGCAGTGCCGAAGAGATGTTGTTCTGCCATTTCCTGATGGTGAGTGAAGGAATGCTCAAAAGTGAAGGGTCTATGGAATTAGCTAGTTGAGAATGAACTTGTGTTTGCTGTGAGTGTGAAGGGTTACGTACGAACGTAAATCAAACATTTATATTTTACAGTTTTAGAAATCATTTTATTTTTTCTTTGGAGGCCAAAAAGGGACTAACCCAAACCAATGAAAGAAATTGCCACATTTTTAAATAAACCAAATTTTTTTATTTTTATTTTTAAATTTCAACATTTTTTATGTTTGTAGCCTTCTTGGTTTATAAGAGCATTCCCAATAGATGAACCATATTTTTATGTAAAATAGCTTCTTAAAACTCACTTTTATATAGTTTAGCTAATCTATTTTTAAATGTTTCTACATCCGATTAGTTATATTTCTATCTATTCTATTAAAATATTATTAAAAATAAGAAAATTTTGAAAAAAAGAGAACATGCGAGGAAAAATGGGAAAATTTTTGAGAAAAAGAGAACATGCAGATTAAAAGTAGGAAAAGATTTAGGAAAAAGAGAAAACAGGTGAGAGAAACAATGAAAAATAAAATAGCTCCCTTGAAAAGTGTTGCTACATTTAGCTTTTTTTTTTAGCTCTTCTAATCAAATATCTATTTTACATTTTTTTTTTGCTAATTCAATGTAAGAGATTTTTTAAACATTGGAAGAGCCATTTAAAAGTAATTTTAGATAAAAGTAACACAAGCACTTTGATCGATCCACGGTAAATGCAGGAAAAAGGTGGGGGAAGGGGGAAGGAGAAAGGCAACTCCCTCCTCACTTTGCTATGCTTTCCCTGTGCACATACCTTTTTTTTTTGGGTAATAAACTAATAACCATTGAAGCAAAAGAAAGTTACAGGACAAAACAAAGACAGAAAAACTCAATCCAAACAAACTACAAACTCCTCAAAACAGGTGAGGATGAAAATCATCTGCGAATGCAGCTCAAAAAAATCATTGCCGCGGCCCAATCTCATGGACATAACCATCGAGAGTATGAAAACTCCAATAAAGCATCTAAACAAACTTTCAAAAAAGCCATGGAGAAATAGATGTACAGTAACAGTGGAAAAAATGTTTCAAAAAAGAAACTTTTTTTTTTTTTTTTTGTAATAACCTGTACACATACATTATTACATTTAAAAATTACTTAAAATAAAAGAAAGTGGGTGCTTGTTTATTTGGTAAAACATGGAATTACATGCGACTTTCCTGCACTTCAATTTCATGTGATCGATCACATGGGGCCAAATCAAACTTTTATTTGTTTGGTGCACCTTTCTTTTCTTTCAAATTTAATACAATCATGAATTCAATTATTTTATCTCATACAACTTATATAACTTATTTTTCGTTTAAGATGATAGAAATCTGTAGAAAAAAAAATTAAAAAACAATTCTTTGATATTAAAAGTTAAAGAAAAATTCTTTTTATCTTGGCAGGCTCTTAAAAACAATTTTTTACCTTTTTCTTTTTTAAAATATATATATATATATATATACTTTCATTCTTAATTGTGTTAAAAGGGCATGTTGCTCTAAAACAATAACCTCATACTATTTTAAGTGCATTCCCTTCGATCTATGACAATATGCCGGACCCTAGATTCCCACTAAGATCAGCTGCATCCTCTACCGCCACCGGTTCTAAATTCCCAAGTTTGGTTGCATGCTCTTAAAATAATAATTTTTTTTTTGGGATGAATCTTAAAACAGTTATTATATATATATATATATATATATATATATATATAAATATTTTATCTAGGCCGGCTCTTAAAGAAATTAATTTTGTTTATCTTTTGGTGAGTCCCTTACAAACAAAAAATTTATCCAAACAAAATATTTATATTCTTTAAATAAAATAAAAAATTAAAATTAATTTTTATTAGTTTATATTATCTATACAATTTCTTATTTGATCTTTTCAAATAAGAAATTCTAGCGTGAATGTGACTTATCTGCTGTCAATTGTCCCCAACTGGCGTAGTCCCCAATTTATCAGACTTTGCCAACTGGGCCGAAATCTATTTTTTAATTTGCTTGGACTTTTTCTCTTAGGATGTGTTTAGCCGAAGACTTAAAAATAAAAAAACTCTGCTATTTTTCTCAAAATCCACTTTATGTTATGAATGCATTCATGTATTTGGTGGATGACCATTTAGTTCCATCTCTTGAAATTCTACACATTCATGTCATCTTTTAGAATTCCTATAACATTCATGTAATAAATTGATTAAACCTTTTGTTTCATATTCCCCCTTTCAAATTCCTTAACCTCCCATTATGATTTCATGCCTATAAAAGGGAGTATTGAGTTGTATGTAAAACACACAATAATATAGAAGAATCATACATAGTTCTTGAAGAACTAGTTTCACATATTGCAATCTCTTTATTTTGTCTTGTTATTTCTTTTGATTTTACAACACGTTATCAGCACGAAGCTCTAGCCAATTGTTGTGTTCTTTTGATCTTCAACATCAAAAGCTATCCGTGAGCTATTCTCAATTCATTGTAAGTTTCTTTAATGTTTAGTAACCTTATTATCTATTTTGTTAATTAACATTCTAACATTTGTATATCCATGTGAGATTTATATGAACTAAACTATTATCATATTAATGCTATGAATATAATGTTTTATAGTTTATATTTGAAAATTTTTGGTTTGCGTATAATATCACTTAATTTTAAATAATGTTTATTTATTTAATTCTTGATATATTTTTGTATAGATAATGTCAAATCTTACAAAACTTGAGTTTGTCGCTCTTGACGTTTCTGGCAAAAATTACTTATCTTGGATCCTTGATTCTGAGATCCATCTTGAAGCTATGAATCTTGGAAATACTATTAAAGAAGATAATCAAGCATCCCAGCAGGATCGCGCTAAAGCAATGATTTTTCTTCGCCATCATCTGCATGAAGAATTAAAAATTGAGTACCTTACGGTAAAGGATCCCTTGTCCTTGTGGAATAATTTAAGGGAGAGATACGAGCACCAGAAGACAGTTATCCTCCCAAAAGCTCGCTATGATTGGATGCACCTGAGGTTGCAAGATTTTAAGAGTGTCAGTGACTATAACTCTGCACTCTTTAAAATCAGCTCACAATTAAAATTGTGTGGAGAAAAAGTCACTGATGTGGATATGTTAGAAAAAACATATACCACATTTCATGCCTCGAATGTGCTCCTGCAGCAGCAATATCGAGAGCGTAATTTCACAAAATATTCAGAACTGATATCTTGTCTTCTAGTGGCTGAGCAAAACAACGAGCTATTAATGAAAAATCATCAATCTCGTCCAACGGGTTCTACACCATTTCCTGAAGCAAATGGAACCTCATTTTATGGTAATAAGGGAAACCGTGGTCGTGGACGTGGACGTGGTAGAAAAAATTATAGAGGGCAAGGGGAACGTACTCATAATTCCTATAAAAGAAATACCCCATACCACCAGAAGTGGAACCACACTGAGGCGAAACAAAATGAAAACAAAGGTTTACAGAATAAACCTACAAAGAACTATGAAGATAAATGTTACAGGTGTGGTATGAAAGGACATTGGTCGCGTACCTGTCGTACGCCTAAACATCTGGTGGACCTATATCAAGCCTCCATAAAAGAAAAGGGGATTGAAATGAATTTTGCTAATCACAGCAATCCTGAAGATTCTCCAATTTTTCTTGATGCTCTAAATGGAGAGGGTAGCACTCATCTTGATGTTTCTGATTTCTTTGTAGACTCTAACACAAATACTGATCTTTCGATTGGTGATGAATATGTCTACAACAATTAATATGTTTTCTTTATGTCTTAATTACAGTATGTTTACATTGTCAAATTTAATTGTATTTTGTTATTTTCTTTTTTATTAATGAAATTTTAATATATATTTTGTTTATATATAGAGGTATGGGTCATATTGATGGAATGATTAATTCCAAGATGATTGGTGAAGATTTGTGTCTAGCAGACAGTTGTACAACGCACACAATTCTTAGAGATAAGAAATATTTTCAATACTTGATATTAAACAAAGCTAGTGTCAATACAATATCAGGTTCATCAAACCTAATCGAAGGCTCTGGAAGAGCGAATATCATATTGCCAAAAGGAACAAAATTTTGTATTGATGATGCTTTGTATTCTTCTAAATCTAGAAGAAATTTAATCAGTTTTAAGGATATTCGTCTAAATGGTTATCATGTTGAAACCACTAATGAAGGTAGTGATGAATATCTTTATATTACTTCAACAATTTCGGGCCAGAAGCTCATATTGGAAAAACTGCCTGCTTTCTCTTCCGGGTTGTATTATACAACAATAAGAACAATTGAATCACATGTTGTGATGCACCAGAAGTGCTCTGATCCAAAGATGTTTATGCTTTGGCATGATCGTCTTGGACATCCGGGAACAATTATGATGCGCCGAATAATTGAGAACTCTCATGGGCATCCCTTAAAGAACCAGAAGATTCTTTTACCAAGTGATTATCCTTGTGCTGCATGTTCTCAAGGTAAACTTGTTATCAAACCATCCCCTTCTAAGGTAATTGTTGAATCTCCATCATTTTTACAAAGGATTCAAGGGGATATATGTGGGCCGATTCACCCTCCATGTGGGCCATTTAGATATTTTATGGTTTTAATAGATGCATCATCTAGGTGGTCACATGTGTGTTTGCTTTCTACTCGTAATGTTGCATTTGCTAGACTTCTTTCTCAAATAATTAGATTACGAGCACAATTTCCCGATTATCCAATTCAATCTATTCGGATGGATAATGCGGGTGAATTTACATCACAAGCATTTTATGATTATTGCATGTCAATTGGAATTAATGTTGAGCATCCTGTTGCTCATACTCATACTCAAAATGGTTTAGCTGAATCATTTATTAAACGACTTCAGTTAATTGCTCGACCTTTGCTTATGAAAACAAAATTACCTGTTTCTGCTTGGGGACATGCAATATTACACGCTGCATCATTAGTTCGGATCAGACCAACAGCATACCAAAAATATTCCCCTTTGCAACTTGCATTTGGTCAACCTCCAAATATTTTTCATTTTCGTATTTTTGGTTGTGCTGTGTATGTTCCAATTGCACCACCTCAACGCACTAAGATGGGACTTCAACGTAGACTTGGAATTTATGTTGGTTTTGATTCTCCTTCTATCATTAGATACCTTGAGCCTTTAACTGGTGATATTTTTAAAGCACGTTTTGAAGATTGTCATTTTGATGAAAACATATTCCCATCACTAGGGAGAGAAAAGTCGTTGCCAGAAGCACGACAAGAAATCACTTGGAATAATTTGACATTATCTCATTTTGATCCTCGTACAAATCAATGTGAACTAGAAGTTCAGAAGATCATTCATTTGCAGAGTATTGCAAATCAATTGCCGGATGCATTTACTGACAACAAGAAAATAATTAAGTCTCACATTCCAGCTGCTAATACTCCAGCGAAGATAGAAGTCCCTGTAGGACAATCAATTAATACAGCAGCAAATGAGTCTAAGGCACGCCTGAAGCGTGGAAGACCTATTGGTGCAAAGGATAAGATTCCCCGGAAGAGAAAAGCACAAGGAAATGAAATCGGCACTCCTGAAGAGGCCTTACCCACAAAACAGGCAACGAAAATTGATCCATCCAAACTTTCTGTACAAAATTCTCCTGGAAAAGAATCTCCCGAAGAGGAATCTCCTGAAGAGTTACCTCCTGAAGAGGAACAGGTACCTGAAAATAATGAGATCTCAATAAATTATATAAGTACAGGAGAAATATTGGATAGAAACAAAATTGTTGTCGACAACATATTTTCATTTAAAGTTGCATTTGACATTACCAGAAGTAATGATGATATTGAACCACAAACCGTCGAAGAATGTCGACGTAGAAATGATTGGCCAATGTGGAAGGAAGCAATTCTGGCAGAATTGAATTCACTAGCAAAACGTGAAGTATTTGGACCTGTAGTCCAAACACCTGAAGGTGTATCGCCTGTTGGATACAAGTGGGTATTTGTACGAAAAAGAAATGAGAAAAATGAAATTGTGAGATACAAAGCAAGACTTGTTGCACAAGGTTTCTTGCAGAAACCTGGTATTGATTATGAAGAAACATATTCCCCTGTAGTGGATGCAATTACATTTAGATTTTTGATTAGCTTGGTAGTTACAGAAAGTTTGGATATGCGTTTAATGGATGTGGTTACAGCATATTTATATGGATCACTTGATAATGATATATACATGAAAATCCCTGAAGGATACAAAATGCCTGAAGCATATAATTCGAAATCCGAAGTATTTATTCTATCAAGCTACAAAGATCTTTATACGGGTTAAAGCAATCCGGACGCATGTGGTACAATCGTCTTAGTGAATATCTATTGAAAGAAGGATTTGAGAATAATCCAATTTGTCCATGCGTTTTCATTAAGAAATCAGAATCCGGATTTGCTATCATTGCAGTTTATGTAGATGATTTAAATCTTGTTGGGACTCCAGAAGAGCTCATAAAAACTGCCACGTATTTAAAAAAATGAGTTTGAGATGAAAGATCTTGGAAAGACAAAATTTTGCCTTGGTTTACAAATTGAACATTTTTCAAATGGAATTCTTGTTCATCAGTCAACATACACAGAAAAAGTCCTGAAGCACTTTTACATGGAGAAAGCTCATCCTTTGAGCACTCCAATGGTTGTTCGATCACTTGATGTGAAAAAAGACCATTTTCGCCCTCAAGAAGATGACGAAGAAATTCTTGGTCCTGAAGTACCATATCTTAGTGCAATTGGTGCTCTGATGTATCTTGCGAATTGCACACGACCTGATATAGCATTTTCAGTTAACTTACTAGCAAGATACAGCTCTGCACCAACTCGAAGGCATTGGAATGGGGTCAAACATGTTCTACGTTATCTTCGTGGAACAGCTGACATGGGATTATTTTATTCAAAAGGTTCAAATTCACAATTAGTTGGATATGCAGATGCGGGTTTTCTTTCTGATCCGCATAAAGGTAGATCTCAAACAGGATATCTATTTACATGTGGAAGTACTGCTATTTCATGGAGATCTGTCAAGCAAACACTTGTTGCTACTTCTTCAAATCACTCAGAGATTATTGCAATTCATGAAGCAAGTCGGGAATGCATATGGCTAAGATCAGTAATTCAACACATTCGAGAAAAGTGCGGTTTATCCACAATCAAAGATAGCCCGACAACATTATATGAAGATAATGCTGCTTGTATCACACAGATCAGAGGAGGATATATTAAGGGTGATAGAACCAAACATATTTCACCAAAGTTCTTTTATACACATGAGCTACAGAAGAGTGGTGATATTGATGTTAAACAGATACGATCAAGTGACAATTTGGCAGATTTATTTACCAAAGCATTACCAACTGCAACATTTAAAAAGTTGGTGAATAACATTGGAATGCGTCGACTGAAAGATCTTTCATCATAAACAATTGAAACTCTTCATGCTAATGAGAGGGAGTAAAATGATTATGCTGATTGTACTCTTTTTCCTTCGCTAAGGTTTTTCCCACTGGGTTTTCCTTTGCAAGGTTTTAATGAGGCAATCCTAAAAGCATACGAAGGCACACAAGAATATTGTACTCTTTTTCCTTCGCCACAGGTTTTTTTCTCACTGGGTTTTCCTTGGCAAGGTTTTAACGAGGCATATTCTTAGTGTATGGTCATCCAAGGGGGAGTGTTATGAATGCATTCATGTATTTGGTGGATGACCATTTAGTTCCATCTCTTGGAATTCTACACATTCATGTCATCTTTTAGAATTCCTATAACATTCATGTAATAAATTGATTAAACCTTTTGTTTCATATTCCCCCTTTCAAATTCCTTAACCTCCCATTATGATTCCATGCCTATAAAATGGAGTATTGAGTTGTATGTAAAACACACAATAATATAGAAGAATCATACATAGTTCTTGAAGAACTAGTTTCACATATTGCAATCTCTTTATTTTGTCTTGTTATTTCTTTTGATTTTACAACACTTTAATATATATTCTTACTTAATTTTTACATTACATCAATCACTTTTTATTATTATTTAAATAAAAAATTACTACAAAACAAATTTTTTTTCATTTTTTCATACATAAGATTCTTACGTTTTATCTCATATCAATCAGATCTACTACAGTTTTAGTCCACTCCCTTTTTTTCAAGTCTTTTGGCAAACACACCCTTAATGCCTTTTGGAGTCACCTGTTGGTGACTCCTTCAATCTCCCGATAGCTTGACTACGCAGATTATAAGGGTGGAGTACTACCCACGGGAAACTATTATGGAGGCAAAATTGGGCTCAAAGCCATCTTTTGCATGACGAAGTATCTATGGAGCTAGAGAATTGGTTGAGGCTGGGTTATTTTGGAGAATTGAAAATGGCCAACAGGTGACAATATGGGGTGAGAATTGGATTCCATTGCCAATGACATACAGAATCCAATCTCCTCCAAAACATATGGATCCAAAGAGCAAGGTGCACCAATTAATTAACTAGGAGACGAAGTGGTGGGACCAAAACATATTGGCTGATTTATTTACAGCAGAGGAGATTGCAGGGATAAATACCGTCCCGATCAGTCATACAAACCAACCAGATTGTCAGATTTGGCTGTGCACTAGTTCGGGTGATTTCTTGGTTAAAAGCGCATATCATTTGGCGAAAGAATTGATAGAGAGGACGACTGCGGAGTGCTCAACACAGGTGAAAGATAGCCCTCTTTGGAAGCTGATTTGGACGTTGCCAATACAAAGTGTAGCAAAAAAAATTTTCTGGAGAGCTTGCCATAATTTGCTGCCCACAAAGGATAACCTCCTTCGAAGGAAGGTGGTAAAGGATCCTTTTTGCCCAATTTGTAAGAAAGAACCTGAAACTATCTTGCATGCTTTATGGGGATGCCCAGCAGCTATGGATGTATGGGGAGAGGGGAAGAGAGTGTTCCAAAAAGTCGCTCCTGGTGGGGTTGATTTTAGACGAGTTGCAGAGCTTATGATGCATAGGTGCGAGAAAGATGATTTTGCTATGTTTGTTCAATTAGCCCGTCAGATATGATTTTCCAGTAGAGAGAGCACAAAACCACTGAATGCTGCCAGATATTATTGCGATTTTCCAACCTTTTAAAATGCACATCTGAGGCTCGCAAGGCTTGATGAACTTCTTTTGCAACAGAGGAGATCTCTCTCAAGATGTCGTGTGCACTAGGTCCATTTCCAATTAACACCACAATCTGTCAATCATGATTGCATTACAGCTCTTAAGAAAAGTGCTAGAAACAAGTTGCCATTACAGGAATGAAATTAAAATTAAGAAGCAAGGAGCAATTCATGTGATTTTGCAGTATGCAACCAGCAACAAGCAGACAAGACGAATTTCACCTACTTCAGAAATAAGGTCACACCTTAACTTAACGATTTTTGTTAAATAACCAATTATCCTAAAAGCTTAAGCTGAAACTCAATTATTTAATTACTATTTTAATACCCTCCCTCACAAGTGAAGCTAAACACGTGAAATATTAACTGAAAAGGGGAGAGAAGGGGGATAAATTATAGAGTCAAAGTTCGAACTCATGATCTTTACTCTCATACCATGTTAAATCACTATTTATCTTAAAAACTTAAGCTCATAAGAAATGCTAAATTTAATTAGTTAATTAATATTTTAACAATTCTAAATCCTCATTTTGAGGTAAAGTTTGTATTAGAGTGAAGCCATGAAATTGCAAGGTCAATGCCTAGAGCAGTACAGACTGGTGTGGAAGAAGCAAATGTTAAGAACATATCAAGAAAAGCAATTTTAAATGGCCACTTCAGAAAGTAATAGGCGCCAATGTCTAGATATGCCAGGACATGGAATGGGGGTATGCAAGATCTATTTGAGAGTCCCAGTGCCTAGAAAGATCTGTTCCTAGATTTCTAAAAGTTCAATAGGATAGAGTGTTTGGAAATTCAATACATGTGATGCCTAGACCTTTGCAAGAGTCCATCCTTTCCAATTGTATGCAAGCATCAATACACAGTGTAAGAGTAGTTCAGCCGTATCTTCAGGCACAATTTATCCAATAAATTTGCAGCACAATTTATTCAGGCACCCTAGCATGCATCAGCTTGCACACAGATGATGCCCAATTAATGTCTTTAAAAATAATGACCAAAACTATACATCAACCCTGTTTTCTGTAAAATAGTTTGTAAATCATTCCTTCTAAAGCCCTTATTTTCCATTGCATTATCACTAGCATATAAATATGGCTATTAGAGTACAGACTGTGTTTCTAGGCAAAAAGGTTAACATGTTGGCATAGGATAATACAGCATTAAGCTAATTCATGTTTTACAAGTAGGGAAATTTTTTATGATGGAGAAATAAAAGCACTAACATTTACATACTTGGTTCTGAAATGGCTCAGGAGTTCGATAGTTGTGACTGTGTACTTGCATTCCTGGCCAAATATCCATGCCTGTAACATAATACAAAAAAACATTTTTCCTAACTCATGTATCACAAAATATTTCTCAAGGTTAATGTTTAAGTTCAAAGGAGACATGGTGCAACTCTTTTACAATATATTGTTTTACAAGTGTAACATGTAGCACTACTTAGGCTAGAAATCATATTTTTATCACATAACTATCTTACAAGATAGTCCAACCAATCATTTGATCGGTAATTGTTAAAAAAATAAAAGAGAAACATTAGATATTATAATTCTATCAAATATTCATCCAACAATACTGACGTGATCCATTTGAGCGATATTAAATAAATGTTAAATAGAATGATAATATTTGGCTTTACCAAAATAAAATCCAAAAGTTAATTAAAATTGTCAGGTTAATATTGTTGAATAGTTATAAGATAAAAATAAAAAATAAAAATAAATATACCAGTAACATTAAAAAAAGCAAATAAAAGTAGAAATAAAGATACTTGGAAACTCAGCAATTCTTGGCTCGGTGTGGTGACCGTTACACACCGCCACGGCCTCAAACACTTCCTCCTCCATCCCTGACTCACTTCCCCGAGTCCTCAACTCAACCACCCATTCGTGACTCACTTCATTGGCTCATTCAACCCGGACCACCTCGCTCCCGAACCGTATCAACTCAACCAACCCGAAATCCCGGGCAAAATCTTCAAGGTACCGGAGCACCTCCTCGTGACCGGGAAACTCTCTCGGATCCCCACCCCCTTTCAGCGAAAATGGGTAATCCAAGAAGCCCATGAGCCGCCTCGGAAGGTTGACCCGGAGCGAGCGGTACAGGCTGCTATGGACAATCTGGCGAGCCGGGTCTAGACCCAAAGGGTCGGTTTCGACGCTTGGGTCATAGACCCAGGTGCCACCAAGGCTAATGCTTTCTCGAAGACAATGACCCGGTGGCCTTCTCTTTTGAGCTCACGTGCGGTGAGTAGGCCAGCCATGCCGGCTCCGATCACTGCCACTTTTAAGGATTGCTCATACATTGCTAAACAATTGCATTTGCGCCCGGTTGGTTTGGTTTTGATATGTCGTTAGAGGGAACCATTTAATTGGTTCAATTGCAGACAACGATAATAAAGAAAGGATACATGATATTATTAACAAAACACTAATATTACAGCCATATACGATTGAATTGGAATCATGTGATCCTGAAAATTTGTTTTTATTTTTAATAAAGTGTTGTATAACTATATGATTAAATTAGTTTTTGTAAAAAAAAAAACAAGAGAGAAAGGATCGATGAACATGACGAGTTTTTTCAGCAACATTTCTCTCCTTATCATCATCTAATGTGGCAATCATCGATCCTGCCACTAAAATGGCAAGATCATGCATGAGGTCATGCATTTTACATTCATATACATTACCAAACTCATCCATTTTAGCTTCTTGAAAGAATGATCTTCTAAGTAAATCCGTAAAATACTCATGACCAAAATCTTCCAAACATGGGTTCTGACCCAATGACTTGACAAACCCTTGTACTATCCAAAGCTGAATCATAGTTGATTTACGGAACCCATAATCTTTTGGATACAAACTACAATAAGCGAAGCAGTGCTTTAAATGTGAAGGAAGATGATCATAACTCAACTTCAGAATTGGTATGATGTCATTTTCATTCTGAGATATTTTTGAGAGTTTATTCTTCTTCAAAGCGAACCACTCTGCTTCTGAATTTTTGATGCGTAGTAAACCTCCAATTGTCCTTATGGCCAGCGGGACACCTGAACACTTTGCTAGGATCTCCCTCCCAATGGCTACGATGTTTGAGTTCTCCTCCGGCTCCTGTCCTCTCTCAAACGCCATTTGCTTAAATAAATACCATGAATCGTCTTTGTCTAAACCCCTTAAGGGTAATGATTCAACAGTCCTGACAATCCTTGCAACGATTTCACTGCAGGTAGTAATTAATATTCTACTGCCGCTTGCACCACCCATCAACACTTGTTTCAAGCGAGACCATTTTCATGATCCTCATTCCACTTATAATCCAACACAAGCAAGTATTTTTTTCCATTGATTGTTTCTTTAAGTTTACCCACCAACGTATCCATTTCCATGGTTTTTTGTTTCTCCTCCTTTGGGGCAGATTCTAAGATTTTTTCAACAACATTTTTAACGTGGAAGGGATCAGAGACACACACCCACATTTTGAGCTGAAAATGCTGTTTGATTTGCTCATCACTGTATATGAGCTGAGCCAGTGTAGTCTTCCCTAATCCACCAATGGCAACAATTGGAAGGATTGAAACCTTGTCTTCAACGTTGGAGTCCAGCAGACGGTGTATAACTGCCTTCTTATCATTCTCTCGACCAATAACTGCTTCTGCACATACATAACCATGAGTATTATCCCTCTCCCTGTTTCCCCCCGCTTGTGTCTCCACATGGCGTACCTCCAAGTGGAATCTATGCCTATCGGCGTCGATGGCATCTAACGTCTCTTTCATGGCCTTAATCTTACTGACCATTTTAAAACGATAGGCAAGTTGGTTTGATTTAGAAAAGAAAATGCGTACCTTTTTAGCCTTCTTATCACAGGTCATTATTTGACTTCGTAGAGCTTCGGTGGAAACAGCATCTAGCAAGTCATCCTCATCATACATGGCATCTTCTAGCCTTCCGAGCCAACGTGTAACAGCATGATCTCCTGCAGCCTATTTCTCCTCCGCATCTTGAAGTACATCTTTGATTGTTGAAACGGTATTCGCCAGGCTTTCAACCTCATCTTGGACACCCCAGAGCAGTCCAAGCTCTTTGGCAGCCGGTGAGGCCAAAGTCTTGATGATTCCCTCGACAACACCGAAGAGAAGTCGTTTTGCCATTTCTTGAACGCGAGTGAAGGAATGCTCAAAAGCGCTCTTACAAGTTGTTGAAAATGAGAAGATATGTTTGCTGTGAGTAGAAAGGGTTAAGTAGGAACATAAATCATGCATTTATATCCGTGAGTCTAAATTAACGTCGGTTAATCACAAGAAAATATTACAATGTTTTAAATTATGGGTTTTTAATTAAAATATTCAAATTTTAATATTTAATTTGAAATCACTCTAAAATTTTGAGAGAGATTTGAGTATACCCATTTATTTATTGTTTACATATTTAAATATTTATTGAAAAGGAAATTATACGTTGTAGGTTACACAAGTGCAGTCTTCTTTCATTTATTAGATAAAATAGCTCCTCTTCCCCATTATTGCAACTAGAATATGTATTAGATTAAATTTAATTTTATAAATTAGATGAACAAGTAACCGGAGAAAGAAAATAAAAACAACAGAGCCATTACATCAATAATCATCATTTTTGTTCTCAAGAAATAGCTCAATCGGCTGTGAATCATACCTAATGAAGCGGAGGTCAATAGTTCGATTCCTCCCTCCCATTCCCTTGTGTGGACATGTCAAAAAAAATAATAATCATCATCATCATCTTTTATCTTGGCCGGCTGGCTCTTAAAACTTTTTTTTTTTTCTTTTTTTCTTTTTTTGTCTTGGTCGGCTCTTAAAACAATTCTTTTTTATATATATATAAAAAAAAAAATTATTTTATCTTGGCCAGCTCTTAAAACAATTTTTTTTTTTTTTTATCATGGCCGGCTCTTAAAACTTTATTTATTTATTTATTTTTATTTTTATCTTGGCCGGCTCTTAAAACAATTACTTTTTCTTTATCTTTTGGTGGAAAATCAGCAAAACTTTGTCCCAAGGGAAATGTTCTAAATTAGTGTGACTTATACTAACGATGTGATGTCGGCAAGACTGGAACTCTACGTTGAAATATTTCAATTCTTTTTTCTTAGTATGTATAAATAAAATATAAAAACGATATATGTTTATTATTTGTAGGACAAACTTTTACTATTTGCCTAAGAAATTTTCTGTAGATGCCCAAACGTATAAAAAATAAATAGTATTTGTAAAATAAATTTATGAGTCAACAAGTGAAAACAAATAACGCTCTGAATTTTTTATTTTTTATTTTTTATTTTTTTCACTTTTAACTCCTTAAGTTTATTGAAAAGATGTTATAAACCCTCAACTATATATCTTCATTGATAAGGTGCATGACATCTAACAAATACTTGCAATCACTTTGACCCAAAAAAATTGAATGTAAGGCACAAATAACGCGAATATTAATTGATCACTATATTTTTAAATGAAGCCCATTGAGACCACTAAACAATGTCAAATCACTGAGACTCACAAAAATTGTCTCGTATCACAACATCAATGTCATAGTTAACACAAAGTCGCGCAAAACAATATATGACAATACAAAACTATTATGATATACACAAAGGCACATAACTCCACTAAGAGTAATTCTAGAAAGCTTACTTGTGTTTTATTAAGAATGGTGTGCCTATTAAAATCACCCTTTAATCAAAATTCAATAATGATCAATCACAAGTCCAATGGTGATTTTAATAGCCACATCATTCTTAGTAGGACACAAGTAGACCACCTAGAATTACTCCTCCACTAACTTAATAAAACAAGAGTCTTAATAACTTCATATGATCAGCACATGCTCCTAAAACTCTATAGGAGCTAAAACCCTTGGTCAGTGAGCCTGCCAACATATGTTTTGTGAGAATATGCACTATAGAAATGTGAAATTCATTTAACTTTCTCTCTAACAAACTAATATTTTTATGTCAATATGCTTATATTGCGAGGAGCTCCTAATGTTTGGAGAGAAAGAAACCACTATATAATTAAAACAAAATATCTCCACTATCCATATACAACAAAAGGATCATGGTAGTTGGAAGCCCTATAGTAGAAATATATATTTTTTATTGTTTCTTAATTTACTCTTCTCGTAGTTGGAAGCCACTATACAAGAAATCATGAAGAATTGTATTCTCTTCAAATTTCGTTGTGTTATCCACTATATACAGCAAAAGGATCAAAAGAGAACCTGACATTAATCATTTCAAAGTCATCAGTTCATAATGTTAAAGCATTCAGGTCATGATTCTAAACATTGGTACTGGTTCTATTGCCAGCAATGCTAAAGATAAAACATTATTTCACAATTGGGTTTCTCTTTTTCTATGGGGAAGGCGATTCTAGGCACCAATCCCTTTCATAATCTTTAACAAAATTACAAACTATTTGAATACATGGGAAACTAACATAACAACAACAGAAGAGATTGAACCATGTATAAAAGTCCAAAGAAACCATGAAAATGCAGCTCAGACAATATGCACCAGCTTTCTGCTCAAACTCTGCTCCAATTAGTATAGACAAGAAAATTGTCAAGGAGAAGCAAAGCTGTGTGTTAATGTGTTTAGCCCATACCTAATTCCATTGTGCCACATCATGAATTAATGCTAGACCTTCCACGCTCTCATCTTGTATAGCCAAATTGGTTTTATTTTTCTTTTTCTTTTTCTCATTTTTTTTTCAGTCAAAAAAGATATCTTCCTAATAATTTACTGGATTTTAGTTTTTTATTTTTTTATTTTTTTATTTATTATTATTATGAATGACTTAAGTGATAAATTTAAGAAAAAGTGAGAAAAAAATTCAATGACATGGCAATTTCTGATTGGTTAAGAGGTAATGTGTAGCATATATGTTAATTTCACTCTTTGAGCATGACTCTCGGAGGTTAAAAATTACGGCCTAAAATGAGTAATGTTAGAAGTCCTTTTTATATCAGTCCTTCTTGTGTCCTTTTAAAATTGATGTGTCTTTAAAATCACAATTGGATTTTGATCAAATGATGATTTTAAACGCCACATTAATTTTGGAGGGACATAAAAGAGACATAAAAATGACATTTAAAAGTACTTGCCTAAAATTTATGGAGGTTCTATGTTTTTCCGGCCTAACCACATAGGAGTAAAATGTTCCCTTTTTAACGGTCACAACTCACAAGGAAAATTACCTCACAAAATGACTCTTCCATAAACAATATATCCATTTGGAAGACATTTTATGAACAAAATCAAAGATTCAGTAATAGTAGGAGATAAAAAGTTGAGTTGGTGTGAGTGAGTTGAATACATGACCTATAAATTTTAAAAGAAAGGAAACCTGCAAGGCAACTAGAGTTGATAAACATGGCCTGAGCTATGGCTTGTGTAGTTTTTATTTATTTGTTATTTGTTAATTGGTTTTCATTTAGATTAGTTTTAGAATTTTTCTTGGGGACAATTAAGGAAATTGTTAAGGAAAGAGAATAATGTGATAATAATTATTTGATATTGTCCCGTATTGTGTTAGAGTCCAATAATAAAGAGTTCGATTATTTTCTTATTAAAATCATCATCTTAGCCTTAGAAGTCAAGACCCAATTGGTTTATTCTGTAAAGGGTATTCTATTATTTCTCTATTTAAAGTTGAACTATCAATAACAAATGAATGAAGTGAATATTATTTTAGAATATAGTTTACTGTGTTTTAGAGGTTAAAGCTCTCTTGAAATAGCTATTGAAGATCATAGTTCTCTCCAAGAAAAATACAAAAGCAATGACGATCAACGTGCATTTACAACAACCTTTACCAGCTCCCTAAGCCTGTCAGTAGGAGAAAAGGCTTGAAGTATTGTTTATCATGTATTGAAGGAATTCTTAAATGTAAAATGTATATAGAAGAGTCGAATACATCACCATGCATTTACTTTGAAAGAATCAAGGAAAGATTGGTGAGCATGGCTGCTAATAACAAATTTTAAATCCAACATGACAGGCTTTAAATCATTGAATTGAAAATGGTGCTCGAGGTTTGACTTCTTCAATAGAAAAATGGCAGACAGCAAGGCAGCGCAGCGTAAAAGTCGCATGTCACGCTAGTTTAAGGTTTTTCCGCAGCGATTCAAGCATTTCTTTCGGGAGGAAATGTGGGCTGATTTTACTTTTTAAGAAATAATTATTGAGGATTTGATTTGGTGTGAATGCAGTTTGCAGACATATATTGGCGACGCTACTCACTCACACCAAACATATCTTCAAGAGAGCTTTTGAGCATTCCTTCATTCACATTCAAGAAATGGCAGAACGGCTTCTCTTTGGCACTGCTGAGCGAATCATTCAAACCTTGGGCTCACTGGCAGCCAAAGAGATCGGACTGCTCTGGGGTGTTGAAAATGAGCTTCAAAGCCTGATGAACACCGTTTCAACAATCAAAGCTGTGCTTCTCGATGCGGAGGAGAAGCAGGCCGCAGGGAACCATGGAGTCAGAGATTGGCTCGAAAAGCTGAATGATGCCATTTATGATGCAGATGACTTGCTGGATGCTATTTCCACCGAAGCTCTACGAAGGGAAATAATGACCCTTGATAAGAAGGCCAAAAAGGTACGCATTTTTTTTTCCAAATCAAATCAACTTGTCTATCGTCTTGGAATAGGCCATAAGATCAAGGCAATTAGAGAGAGGTTAGACACCATTGACGCAAGTAGGGAGAGATTCCAGTTGGAGATACGCCATGTGGAGACACGAGTCGGGAAAAGGGAGAGGGATAACACTCACTCTTTTGTTCCTGCAGAAGAGGTTATTGGTCGAGAGCTTGATAAGAAGCCAGTTATAGACCGTCTGATGGGGTCCAACGTTGAAAAGGATGTTTCCATCCTTCCAATTGTTGGTATCAGTGGATTAGGAAAGACTACACTTGCTCAACTCATATTCAATGAGGAGATAGTCCAAAAGCATTTTCAACTAAAAATGTGGGTGTGTGTTTCTGATACCTTTGATGTTAAAAATATTTCTGAAAAAATCTTAGAATCTGCAACATAGAGGAAATCAGAAATTGTTGAAATGGATACATTGATGGGTTATCTTAAGGAAAAAATCGATGGAAAGAAATACTTACTCGTGTTGGATGATGTGTAGAATGAGGATTATGAAAAATGGTTTGGCTTGAAAAGACTGTTGATGGGCGGTGCAAGAGGCAGTAGAATATTAGTAACTACCCGCAATGAAAGCGTTGCAAGGATTACCGGCACTGTTCAATCATATTCCTTAAGGGGTTTAGACGAACATGCCTCATGGTCTTTATTTAAGCAGATGGCGTTTGAGAAAGGACAAGAGTCCGAGAATTCAAGCATCGTAGCGCTTGGGAGGGAGATCCTAGAAAAGTGTTTAGGTGTCCCTCTGGCCATAAGAACAATTGGAAGTTTACTACGCTCCAAAAATCCTGAGTCAGAGTGGTTGTCTTTTAGGAACAATGAACTCTCGAAAATATCTCAAAAAGAAAATGACATCTTACCAACTCTAAAGCTAAGTTATGATCAACTTCCTTCACATTTGAAGCATTGCTTTGCTTATTGTAGTTTGTTTCCAAAAGATTACAAGATTGATAGATCAAGACTGATTCAACTTTGGATAGCACAAGGGTTTGTCAAGTTATTGGATCAAGACCGATCCTTGGAAGATGTTGGTCATGAGTATTTTATGGATTTGCTTTGGAGATCGTTCTTTCAAGAAGTTGAAATGGATGAGTTTGGTAACATAATTCAATGCAAAATACATGACCTCATGCATGATCTTGCCATATCAGTGGGAGGATTGTTTATCACCTCATTTAATCTTAAGGAGAGAGACATTGATAAGAAAACTCGTCACATATCATTTGTTGGTAATGATATAGATATTTCTTCATTGTGTAAAGCAAGTAGGATAAGGACATTTAGTTGCAGCTTTGGGGATGAGGTTGATTGTGATGCAATTTTTTCAAGTTCCAAGTTCTTGCGCGTGTTGGATCTGCATGGGAGATTTCTTGATGTTTTGCCAAGCTCTATTGGTAAGTTGAAGCATTTAAGATATCTTGATCTTTCTTGGAACCTCGATCTCAAGAAACTACCTAATTCTATAACTGGGTTGCATAATTTGCAAACACTAAGACTCTTTGAGTGCGAGTCACTTGAAAAATTGCCAAGAGACATTAAAAGATTAGTCCACCTCAGGCATCTTGAGATATATGGATGTCGTGCTTTGACTAATATGCCACGTGGATTGGGGCAACTAACTAATCTTAAGACGTTATCAAGATTTGTAGTAGACTCGGGTTGTCTTTCTGGGCATAGCGGTGGTTAAAAGAACTAAACAAACTAAATAGCCTAAGAGGAGAGTTGGTGATTTTCAATTTGAAACATGGGAAAGATGTTGCGTCAGAATGCAAGGCTGCGAATTTAAAGGAGAAACAACTTCTTCATGCTTTACATTTACGATGGAGTAATAAAGGACGTGTTAATGTTTCAGACATTGCTGATGATGAAGCATCATTAGAAGGCTTCCAACCACACCCAAATCTAAAAAGGCTTCGTTTATTCCTGTATCAAGGTTCAAGGCTTCCGAATTGGCTATTATCGCTTACAAATCTTGTTAGATTTGAATTATCTAGATGTAAGAAATGCCAATATCTACCCCCATTGAGTCAACTGCCTTCTCTCAAGTATCTTGTTCTTGAGTGGTTGGATTCTATTCAATACATATCAAACGATGGTGATAGCAATGAGTTCTCTTCTTCTTTGTCGGCACCAATACCATTTTTCCCTTCCTTGAAGGAAATCAAACTTGATCTTTGCCCCAATCTCAAGGGGTGGTGGTTGAGGAGGAATTCTTCTATGGAGGTGAACAGTGATATTGATAAATCCATTGAAATAACAGCAGTAACATCAATGACAGAGCATCGTTTAATACCTTCATTTCCTTGTCTTTCAACACTACAAATTTGGAATTGCCCTATGTTGACTTCCATGCCAATGTTTCCACATCTTGAAGGAGAGTTGGTCTTGTGGAATGCGAGCTTGAAGCCACTGCAACAGACAATGACGATGAATATGGTAGAACCGCAAAGCTCAACGTCAACACCAATAGCCTCCTCTTCATCCAATCCTCTCTCAAAATTGAAGCGTATAAAACTAAATTCCATTGTGGATCTAGAAACTCTGCCAGAAGACCTCACTTCTCTTGAGTCTTTGACGATATTGAATTGCAATAGATTAAAGTCTCTTTCGCCAGGTATACAGCATCTCATTGCCCTTCAATACCTGCACCTTTGTAATTGTCATGAACTTGAGCTAGCCAATGATGAGGATGGGATGCAATGGCAAGGCCTTAAGAGCCTCCTCTCTTTGGAGTTTACACATCTTCCGAAATTAGTGTCTCTCCCGTCGGGGCTTCAACACTTGACCACTCTGCAAAGGCTTGAGATTTCAAATTGTGAAAACTTGACGGCCATACCAGAGGGGATCCACAACTGCACATCACTTCAAGTGCTTGAAATTGGTGGATGCTCCAGTTTGACATCGCTGCCCGAAGGAATGGGTAGGCTAACTTCTTTGCGAAGGCTAAAAGTTGAGAAGTGTCCCATCTTACTACAAAGATGCGAGAGAGAAACGGGTGAGGATTGGACCAAGATTTCTCACATCCCAGAGTTAGACTTGCGGTATCCTCCTCAGCAAAAAGAAAAGTCAAACATCCATGCATCTTCGATTGCTTAGGTATATTACTCATCATTTTATCTTAATCAAGATTGCTAGTATTTGTTTTGGTAGCTCTACTGCTATGATTTATTGGGTTGTAGACTTGTAGTGCCAGAATACTACATCTGCTAGTTGGAAGATTACTATTGTCCAATATATAGTAATTGGAAGATTATCTTAATCAAGATTGCTAGTGAATGAAGTGTATTGAATGATGATTTTGCAAGTATAAATGAAGTTAAATTGACCTTGCAGTTGCCTTGGAGATTACTAATGAGCTAAGTTATTTTGATGACTTTGAACATCATTGGGCATTTTCCAATGGCTTTTCTATATGCTTCAAAAGCCTTTATACGTATCTTTTAATTCATGTTCATAAGCCTCTTTTTTTTTACAACCGATATTGTCTCTAGAGATAAAGAGGCAAGTTAATTGTTTACTTTTTAGCCTAATTTCATCTTACTCAGAACCATGTTGTTTGTGACATTGCTTTCGCAGGAAAATATAGAGATACATTTACAGCAGAAGACCAATCAGTATGATTTATTGTGCTGCTTAGCTTTTGCAGGTTTTATGTTTGTTTTCCTCTCTGTCTCTCTCTCCCATGGTCCTCTGCCTTCATTCAAAGTATCAAATTCCAAATCTGAAGAGCATTTATACTTGCAGTTATGATTTGAAACTGAGAAGATAGCAAGGAAACCTCTACAAAAAGTATCATCTTTGCTGAAATCAGGGGGTTATCTTTTAGTAGTACTCCTGACTCATCTACAGCATGGTATGAAATATAAAGGCTGTTGAAGAGCTGTTGTTTTTAGAGTTATTTGTTAATTACACTGGGATTTAATTACTTTGCTACTTGTTTGGATGTAGTAAATCAAACTAGTTCAAATATTTGATTTAGCTGGTGCTTTCAGCTATTTCTTTGAAATTTGGTGATTTGCTTAATTATTAATGTATATTGGTAGCTTTTCTTGGTACTGAAGCTAAGATAATGGAGCCTGCAAATATTCACTACTCTCTCTTTCTCTTACTCTCTTTCGGTTCATTTGGTGGCCTAGAAAGATTACAAATTCTGATTAGATTTGCTTGTGAATGGAAGGGTCATTTTCCTAAAAAGGATAATGGTTTGTTGATGAACGGGATGCCTATTTCCTCAATCTTGAGTATTGATCATTCTTAGCCCTCTATGATCTGTAAAATTAGCAGGTCAGTTGGTAAAAAGTGAGTGTAATAACAAGTTTATATCAGCAGATGATTTTGCCAAGGCAACAAAGCAAGCATGCATATAATAATAGTTCTGACAAGAATTGCAAAATGAATACCATCCATTTATAATATTTCTTGTATCACAAAGAGATGCATCCAAAGAGATTGGGAGTGATGAGTGAAAAATTACTCTAGTTTTCCATCTCGAGTAACACTCTATGAGCCCTTCATTGGAAGCCATTGAGAGGCCATGGATGACAAGCCTCAAGCATTTCACAAGAGGATTAAAATGACATGATTCTAAACATTGGTACTTGTTATGTTGTCAGCAATGCTAAAGATATAACATGATTTCACAATAGCGTTTCCCTGTTTTTAATGGGAAGGCGATTCTACAAGGCCCCAATCCCTTGCATAATTTTGAACAAAATTTACAACCATTTGAATACATGAGAAACTAACATAGCTGGAAACTATATATATATATATATCAATGCTAAAGATATAACATGATTTCACAATAGCATTTCCCTGTTTTTAATGGGAAGGCGATTCTACAAGGCCCTAATCCCTTGCATAATTTTGAACAAAATTTACAACCATTTGAATACATGGGAAACTAACATAGCTGGAAACTATATATATATATATATACACACACACATTAGTACAACCCCAATCTACACCTAATAGGGAGTTAAATAGGTGTTTATCAACGATATGTAAAATTAAAAATTAATAATCACTTAAGCATTTACCAAATATATATAAGTGTAGTAAATCAATAAGACACAGATATTTAGTTACGAAGTGAAAACCTTTTGAAGAACTCTTCAAAAGTAAAACTACTCTCGGACAGTCAAACCCAAGAAATCACTTTACGATAAAAAAAGGAGAAATTACACAATTTCAACACTTAACAAAACATTTGCAAATGACAATTTCGTGTACTAAACAAGTAACACACTTGTCCGCTACCGCAGTAATTCTCCCAGAACTTCTAAAATGTTTCTTTTATTTGATCTCCTTCACCGGAACTCCGATAGGCTTCGTGCATTGTTCATGATCAGTTTTAGCTCTCTTAGCACACTTATTCTCACGTAGAATCTACATCTATTTTGTGCTTAGTAGTTTCCAATATATAAACTACAAGAGTCCCTAGTCTAACAGAATACAAACTATGAAAATAAAACTGCATAACTTAGTTGGCGTCTGGATGAGGTCCTTTCTCGTGTGGATGCAACTAGGTTAATCACAACTAAATCAAGAAACTTGATGCTGCGCGTCCAAACTACTTGCAGACGAGCATCTCTATAAGTCTAGAAAACCATCTCGTTTAGAATAGATTCAGACGTCATTGCAGAAGCATGTCTCAGTGAATCGGGAATTGATGTCTCGTTCGGACATGCTTCAAACACTAATGCAAACGAACGTCTCTGTGAATCTGGAATTTGTACCTCGTCCGAATGAACTGTAGACGGGAATGTAAACAAGTCTATTTTATCACTGAATTCGACAATTCAAAAACTAACAATAACAAAGACGAGATCAAACCATGTATAGAAGTCTAGAGAACATTTGTGATCAGTTCACAACAACATTGCCCTGCCATCTCTCGAGTCTCCTTTGCTTCTTATCATCATCATATGACTGTAAGAAAAAAACAAGATCATCGGTAAGAAACCGAAATCCAGCAAAACATTCTTTACATAATTAAAAGAGGCATTACTTTATCATCTAAATAATCTTATAACAAGTCTTACTAAGACATTTCCTATCTTGAACTAACAGGTTGTAGCTAAACATATTTTTTCAGCTTTACCTGTGCACCTGGAAAATAAGGAACCCAAACTCTTTTGGAGCCACCAGCTAAACGTTTCAGGGTGATGAATTTTCCATAGCAGAAAAGTCATCGTTGACCTGCAAACATATATAGCAAAAATGCAAGTAAGAACAATTTCTATTGTTAATATGCAGAAATCAATTTTGATCCCCATGAATCGCGGGTAAAAATTTAATCTATGATTTAACTCTGCAACGGAATTTAGAATATTAAATAAGACCATAATTTAAGACAAGAATATGAAGTTTTACTTCCAATCTACCACAAATTCTAACTTGTGAAAGTTCTATCTCAAATAGAACATAAATCATTAATGGAAATTGTCAATGCTTGAGAATCAGAGATTTATAATTTATAACATAAGATGAATGCAATATGAAAATAAGAGTATCCCCAATATACTTGATTGTGGATGGATGAATCTCAGTAATCTCAACAATTTAGAATTTGATCAAAGTTCATAATCTTTCCAGGTTACCAAATCAACTGAAAGAGTGTGAAAGAAAGAAAGAGTAGTGCATGGTTACAGACCCCATTATCTTAGTTTAAGTACCAAGAAAAGCTACCAAAATACACAAACAATTAAGTAAATTATCAAATTGTAAATAAACAGCTGAAAGCACTAGCTAAATCAAATATTTGAATTAGTTTCAATAAATACATCCAAACACGTATACAAAGTAAATCCCAATGTAATTAACAAATAACTCCCAAATAACAAGTATTCAACAACCTCTATTTCATACTATATTAAACATCAGTCAGGAGTAATACCAAAAAAATGACCCCCCCAATTTCAGCAAAGATGACACATTTTGTAGAAGTTCCTTGCTATCTCCTTGATATCAAATCACAACTGCAAGTATAATTGCTTTTAAGATTTCGAATTTGGTACTTTGGATGAAAGTAAAGGACCATGGGAGAGAGAGACAGAGACATAGGAAAACAAAGATAAATCCTACAATTTATTCACTGGTAGACAGGTTGATGAGCTGCCAATTCAAAGCAAAAATACCCCTTCAATTTATGCATTAACAGAGGAAATTTTAGTCCCACAACTACAATCTCCATTATTTGGTTAAAAAGATTACTCTGTTCTTGAAAAGGCATTGGCTAAGTTGCAAATACTATTCAATCTTATTTGTGAATGGGAAAATGACTAGCTAGCTAGACTGTACAAACTGATAAAGCTAGAGATGTAGATTACATGAAGTTTGCAGGAGAAAAAACTGCAACCCAATCATCCTCAAAAGGATCGGAGTTTGCAAGATTCACGGTCACTCATTCAGAGTACTCGCCCTGTACTCATATAAAGAAAAACCCACATCAAAGACTTTGTAGTTATTGAAATATCATGAACATCAAAAACTTGAATGTGATCAATCTAGATTCGACGAGAATTACATCATGACAATGTATTATTAACGTACCCAAGACTGCAGAATTATGTAGTGATTTCGACGCTTAATTCCTCCAAATTCTGCCTAGTTTAATTGTTTGAGGTGACTTCATTGCTTCCCTGGCAACTTTATATATTTCACTCTAACCAAAACTCAACTCAAAGAATCCTTCTATGCATCGACTTCCAAATCCACTTACCAAATAAATTACCACCGCATCTTTTTCTAGTTCTACTTTTAGAAGAAATATTTTTACTTCTATTTTTTTTCTTTCTAAAAACATCAAACTTCTGAATTGAATCGAAGCATTAATTCCTCCAAATTCATTTGCACAACCTCTGTGGCGGTGAAGATCAAGCAGAAGCTGATCTTGCTCTAGCTCTCGTATGCCTCTTTCATTTGGCAATACTCCACCATTAACAACAACAACAACACGCAATTCCCACTTTTCTTCACTCACAAATGCTGAAAACGAGACAAAATAAGCCAAAATCGAAGAAAACCAAGCAGCAGAAGAAACAAAAATAAAATAAAATAAAGGTGGATACCAATTCCCATGTAGATGCCAATCTGGCTTCATCCCAACAATCAGCGCTCAATCCTCCTGCCCAGTACAGCTCGCACACCTTGGTGTAGGGGTGGGCAAGGATCTTGATGGGTGACTTGACTTTACTGTCTTTTGTTTGACATCACGCAATAGAGGAATCATGAATTCAACGCCCTAGATTTTTTGAATATGCTCCAAATCCTCTTTTTCTTTAGCTGGTTCTTCTACTTCTGCATCTGAAATTTAACAACCAAGAAATACTGAGAGAGAAAAATGAAGAAAATGATGGAGAAGGTGTGTACTTCAATTTACACGAAGGATTAAGATAAAATGATGAGTATATACCGGAATCTGGATAGTTTAATTCTAAGTTTCGAATGTGAGCAATCTTGGCCCAATCCTCACCTACTTCTCTCTCGCATCTTTGCAATAAGATGGGACACTTCTCAATTTTCAGCCTCTGCAAAGACATTAAGCTATGGATTCCTTTGGGCAGTGATGTCAAATTGGCGCATCCATTAATTACAAGCTCTTGAAGTGATGTGCAGTTGTGGATCCACTTTGGTATAGCCGTGACAAGGGTTTGACTCAAGTGGTTGACTCAAGGAGTGACAACAGACATGTTACCGCACTCTCACACTTTCTCTGAACCACTATTCAATCCCACCCAAAGCCTAAATTGAACCACTAGCTCAAAGAAGACCCCATAAAGCTCTAGCCTAAACTTAACTCCCTCCGAGTCAAGAGAGTGCATCTTTCCCTCCAATCCCATCACGGACCCAAGGAAGACCCACGAAAACTAGCTCACTCTCCAGATCAACCAAAACCTGAGATTGAAACCAAAACCCCAAAAGCATGACAATCCCAAATCAACAAAACCTGAGATTCAGACCCAGATTCAACCCATAAAGCAGAACAATCAAACCAAGATTCAACCCATAAAGCAGAGCAATCAAACCAAAAAGACTCGGATGAGAGATTGAAAAAAACCTGAGATTCAGAAGCTTGCAAGTCTAGTTGATGTTGGTATCCACTTCAAAGGAGATCATGTGGCTCTCTTATCAAATGCAATTAGGAACAATGTTTGGCTTCATGTTGCCGCTTTTGTTGTGGTATGCTTTAACATGCTTCTTCTACTTTTTCCCTGTATGGCCATAATGTTAATATTGGTACTACAACTCTCCATTTCTAAGAAGAAGGATCTCATACAGCATTGACCAGCATGATAAGAAATTTGCAATATCATGAATGGAAGAAAAACTCAAAGCTCAAACAACCATGTTAAAAGGATTGAATTAACACTCAGCCAAAGAAAGTCACAATCACTGATAAGAAAGTTTTATTTTCATTCAAACAAGTTCAAGGTTAACAAGACTTGGTGTTGACAATGCCTCTATGCCTAACATGTTAAATAAAGAGAAATCACAACCGTAAGATAATTCCACTATGAAAACTTTTTAATTCAAATTGCTAGCCAAGAACATGTTGTGGCTCAATGGATACTGAAATCAACTTAAATGCTCTCCATAATTTTGATGAAGCATCAATAAACTTGTATACTTGATTGTGGATGGAAAAATTTGCATAATCTCAACAATTTAGAATCTGATCAAAATTTATAATCTTTCGAGGCTACCAAATCAACTCAAAGAGAGTGAAAAAACAGAGCTAGTAGTACATAGATGCAGGCCCTATTATCTTAGTTTCAGTACGAGGAAAAGCTACCAATACACACAAGCAAATAAGTTGTAATTGTTAGTGTAGAATAGAATTGAGAAGTCAGCGACTCAGAGTTAGCCAGTTTCAAGTTCCAAATCACAAGAAGTCCTAATTGTTTGTGTGTTTGCTCAAGCATTTATTGTTTTTCTATTATAACAAAAAGGAAAAGTTAATATATTATTTATTGTTTTCTATCAGGCACTAAGATTATTTGTTGGGCCTACATGTAGTTTTCTTCACTCACAAATGCAGAAGAACGAGAGCATAAAAAATATAAATAAAAAAAAAAAAAAAAATCAAAGAAATCCAAACAACAGGAAAGAGAAGAAGAAAAAAAAATGGGTACCAATCCCGTGTAGAGACCAATCTGGGCTTCGTCCCACCAAACAACGCCCAATCGTCACACCATGGTGTAGGGCTGGGCAAAGATCTTGATGATCCGTGACTTGATTTACTGCCTTTAGCTCGATATGACAGCAGTGAATTGGTGGGAAGAGCAAGAATAGAGGCTAATTGTTTCTCCTGATATGTGAAGAATCATGCATTCAGCGCCCTAGATTTTTTGAATATACTCCAAATCCTCTGTTTCTTCTGTTCTTTAGCTGGTTCTGCTACTTCTGCATCTGAAATTTAACAACCAAGAAATACTGAGAGGGAAAAATGAACAAAATGATGGAGAAGAAGGAAGGTGGGTACTTCAATTTACAGGAAGGATTAAGATAAAATGATGAGTATATACCTGACTCTGGATACGTTAATTTTAACTCTGGAATGTGAGCAATCTTGGCCCAATCCTCACCCGCTTCTCTCTCACATCTTTGCAGTAAGATGGGACACTCCTCAATTTTCAGCGTCTGCAAATACGTTAGGCTACGCATTCCTTCGGGCAGTGATGTCAAATTGGCGCATCCCTTAATTACAAGCTTTTGAAGTGATGTGCAGTTGTGGATCCACTCTGGTATAGCCGTCAAGTTTTCACAATTTGAAATCTCGAGGCTTTGTAGAGTGGTTGCATGTTGAAGCCCCAACGGAAGAGACACCAATTTCGGAAGATTTTGAATATTCAAAGAGAGGAGGCTCTTAAGGCCTTGCCACTGCATCCCATCCTCATCATTGACAGGCTCAAGCACACGACAATTATAAAGGACCAGGTTTTGCAGGGCAGTGAGATGTTGTATACCTGGGGAAAGAGAACTTAACCTATTGCAGCTAAATATCTTTAAAGATTCGAGAGAAGTGAGGTTTTTTGACCAATCTTCTGGCAGAGTTTCTAGATCCTCAATGCTAGTCAGTTGTATAGACTTCAATTTTGAGAGAGGAGTGGATGAAGAGGAGGCTGTTGCTGTTGACGTTGGACTTTGCGGTGTTGCCATATTCATCATCATTGTCTGTTGCAGTGGCTTTGAGCTAGAATTTTCAATATAAAAATATTCTTCAAGATGTGGAAACATTGGCATGGAGGTCAACAAAGGGCAACGAAAAATGTCTAATTTTGAAAGACGAGGAAAGGAAGGGAGTAAAGGATGCTCCGTTATTTCAACAAAATTATGACTATCACTATTGACCTCCACAGAAGAATCCCTCCTCCTCAACCACCCCTTGAGATTAGGGCAAAATTGGAGGTTGATTTCCTCAAGAGAGGAGAAAAAGGAAGAAAACTCATTGCTATCACCACTGCCTAATGATATGTACTCCAGAGCATCCATTCTGAGAAGACAAAGAACTTTGAGAGAAGGAAGTTGATTCAATGGTGGCAGATACTGGCAATTCTTACACCGCTCTAACTGAAATCTAACAAGATTTGTGAGTGACAAAAGCCAAATCGGAAGCCTTGAACCGTAATTGCCTTCTAAACGAAGTTGTTTCAGATTTAGGTGCGGTTGGAGGACTTCCAATAACACTTCATCATCAACAATATCGTCCGAAGCAATGACACCTCCTAATTTGAAACTCCACCGTAAATCCAAAGCATCAAGATGTTGTTTCTCCTTTAAATTTGCAGCCTTACATTCTGACGTAGCATCTTTCCCGTGTCTCAGATTTTTAATTTCTAAGTGTCCTCTCAGGTTATTTAGTCCGTTTAGTTCTTTTAACTCACTGCTATGCCTAGAGAGAGGATCCTTGTGGACCACAAATGTTGATAAAGTCTGAAGATTAGTCAGTTGCCCCAACCCACGTGGCATATAAGCCAACTTATCACATCTTTCTATCTCAAGATGCCTGAGATTGACTAATTTT
>NC_081541.1:39441672-39481212 GCF_901000735.1 Corylus avellana | reverse complement strand
GAATGAAAATGACATCATACCAACTCTGAAGCTGAGTTATGATCATCTTCCTTCACATTTAAAGCACTGCTTCGCTTATTGTAGTTTGTATCCAAAAGATTATGGGTTTCGTAAATCAACTATGATTCAGCTTTGGATAGTACAAGGGTTTGTCAAGTCATTGGATCAGAACCCATGTTTGGAAGATGTTGGTCATGAGTATTTTACGGATTTACTTAGAAGATCATTCTTTCAATAAGCTAAAATGGATGAGTTTGGTAATGTATATGAATGCAAAATGCATGACCTCATGCATGATCTTGCCATTTCAATGGCAGGATCGATGATTGCCACATTAGATGATGATAAGGAGAGAAACGTTGCTGAAAAAACTCGTCATGTTCATCGATCCTTTCTCTCTTGTTTGTTTTTTTACAAAAACTAATTTAATCATATAGTTATATAACACTTTATTAAAAATAAAAACAAATTTTCAGGATCACATGATTCCAATTCAATCGTATATGGCAATAATATTAGTGTTTTGTTAATAATATCATGTATCCTTTCTTTATTATCGCTGTCTGCAATTGAACCAATTAAATGGTTCCCTCTAACAACATATCAAAACCAAACCAACCGGGCGCAAATGCAATTGTTTAGCAATGTATGAGCAATCCTTAAAAGTGGCAGTGATCGGAGCCGGCATGGCTGGCCTACTCACCGCACGTGAGCTCAAAAGAGAAGGCCACCGGGTCATTGTCTTCGAGAAAGCATTAGCCTTGGTGGCACTTGGGTCTATGACCCAGGCGTCGAAACCGACCCTTTGGGTCTAGACCCGGCTCGCCAGATTGTCCATAGCAGCTTGTACCGCTCGCTCCGGGTCAACCTTCCGAGGCGGCTCATGGGCTTCTTGGATTACCCATTTTCGCTGAAAGAGGGTGGGGATCCGAGAGAGTTTCCCGGTCGCGAGGAGGTGCTTCGGTACCTTGAAGATTTTGCCTGGGATTTCGGGTTGGTTGAGTTGATACGGTTCGGGTGCGAGGTGGTCCGGGTTGAACGAGCCAATGAAGTGAGTCACGAATGGGTGGTTGAGTCGAGGACTCGGGGAAGTGAGTCAGGGATGGAGGAGGAAGTGTTTGAGGCCGTGGCGGTGTGTAACGGTCACCACACCGAGCCAAGAATTGCTGAGTTTCCAGGTATCTTTATTTTTACTTTTATTTGCTTTTTTTTAATGTTACTGGTATATTTATTTTTATTTTTTATTTTTATCTTATAACTATTCAACAATATTAACCTGACAATTTTAATTAACTTTTGGATTTTATTTTGGTAATGCCAAATATTATCATTCTATTTAACATTTATTTAATATCGCTCAAATGGATCACGTCAGTATTGTTGGATGAATATTTGATAGAATTATAATATCTAACGTTTCTCTTTTATTTTTTTAACAATTACCGATCAAATGATTGGTTGGACTGTCTTGTAAGATAGTTATGTGATAAAAATGTGATTTCTAGCCTAAGTAGTGCTACATGTTACACTTGTAAAACAATATATTGTAAAAGAGTTGCACCATGTCTCCTTTGAACTTAAACATTAACCTTGAGAAATATTTTGTGATACATGAGTTAGGCAAAATGTTTTTTTGTATTATGTTACAGGCATGGATATTTGGCCAGGAATGCAAGTACACAGTCACAACTTCGAACTCCTGAGCCATTTCAGAACCAAGTATGTAAATGTTAGTGCTTTTATTTCTCCATCATAAAAAATTTCCCTACTTGTAAAACATGAATTAGCTTAATGCTGTATTATCCTATGCCAACATGTTAACCTTTTTGCCTAGAAACACAGTCTGTACTCTAATAGCCATATTTATATGCTAGTGATAATGCAATGGAAAATAAGGGCTTTAGAAGGAATGATTTACAAACTATTTTACAGAAAACAGGGTTGATGTATAGTTTTGGTCATCATTTTTAAAGACATTAATTGGGCATCATCTGTGTGCAAGCTGATGCATGCTAGGGTGCCTGAATAAATTGTGCTGCAAATTTATTGGATAAATTGTGCCTGAAGATATGGCTGAACTACTCTTACACTGTGTATTCATGCTTGCATACAATTGGAAAGGATGGACTCTTGCACAGGTCTAGGCATCACATGTAATTTAGTTTCCAAACACTCTATCCTATTGAACTTTTAGAAATCTAGGAACAGATCTTTCTAGGCACTGGGACTCTCATATAGATCTTGCATACCCCCATTCCATGTCCTGGCATATCTAGGCATTGGCGCCTATTACATTCAGAAGTGGCCATTCAAAGTAGCTTTTCTTGATCTGTTCTTAACATTTGCTTCTTCCACACCAGTCTGTACTGCTCTAGGGACTGACCTTGCAATTTCATGGCTTCACTCTAATACAAACTTTACCTAAAAATGAGGATTTTAGAATTTGTTAAAATATTAATTAACTGATTAAATTTAGCATTTCTTATGAGCTTAAGTTTTTTAGACAAATAGTGATTTAACAGGGTATGAGAGTAAAGATCCTGAGTTCGAACTTTGACTCTATAGTTTATCCCCCTCCTCTCCCCTTTTCAGTTAATATTCCACGTGTTTAGCTTCACTTGTGAGGGAGAATTTGAACCTACCTGTGAAGAGAGTATTAAAATATTAATTAAATAATTGAGTTTCAGCTTAAACTTTTAGGATAATTGGTTATTTAACAAGAATCGTTAGTTTAAGGTGTAACCTTATTTCTGACGTAGGTGAAATTCATCTTGTCCTGCTTGTTGCTGGTTGCATTCTGCAAAATCACATGAATTGCTCCTTGCTTCTTAATTTTAATTTCATTCCTGTAATGGCAACTTGTTTCTAGCACTTTTTCTTAAGAGCTGTAATGCTATCATGATTGACAGATTGTGGTGTTAATTGGAAATGGACCTAGTGCACACGACATCTTGAGAGAGATCTCCTCTGTTGCAAAAGAAGTTCATCAAGCCTTGCGAGCCTCGGATGTGCATTTTAAAAAGTTTGGAAATCGCAATAATATCTGGCAGCATTCAGTGGTTTTGTGTGCTCTCTACTGGAAATGCTATTTCTAGTGCCTTTGATATCAGAAATTCTAATGGGTAGTAACTTCTGCAGATAAAATGTGCTAATGAAGATGGTAAAGTAGTATTTCAAGATGGATCATTTGTTTATGCAGATGCCATCATCCATTGTACTGGGTAATTGCCATAAATCTGATTTCATACCCTCTGCTTTATTCTATTTATCTTATTAGATCAATTAGCAATTTTTGTTTGCACATTCCTGAGCTATTATTCTCCTCCTGCAGGTTCAACTATCATTTCCCCTTTTTAAGAACAAATGGAATAGTGAGCGTGGATGACAACTGTGTTGGCCCTCTGTATAAACATGTTTTTCCACCATGCTTGGCTCCTTGGCTTTCTTTTCTAGGACTACCTTACAGGGTACGCTATTACATATTATATATTCCGAAGTTGATGAATTCAAAAGTGAGTTTTCTAGTAAAAAGATAAATGGTTCTTGAAGCAATGGGTTGTTTGGCAGATTTTGTAGACTGTTATATTACTGTTATATGACTGAGACGACGTCAACTATTGGTTTATTCCTTTTTTACTAGCCCTTTGTGATCTAAGTGCTGATTTTCCTTGTCATGTCATCCAAGTTGTGTGACAGTAAAAGTGGTTCCGATAGTATCCGTTTGATCACCATAGAGACAAGAAGATGAATGTCAGTTTTCCAAGTTTTCTTTTGAGATTCTAACTTGCCTATTCTTGCAACTTCATAGCCATCAAAGAATAGGTTTTTATATCTTGTTTAGAAGATGATATTCAATTTCAACTGGTATCTCCATTATTTCTTACTCCTCCATCTGTTAGGTTGATTAAGTATATGATACTTCATTGTGCAATCAGGCTGCTCCCACTTTAATAATTGAGTTACAGTCCCGATGGGTGGCAAAAGTTTTAGCTGGCAAGGTGGCACTGCCAAGTGAAGAAGAGATGGCATCATCTGTGGAAGAACTCTACCAGCACATGGAGGAGAGTGGATTGCCAAAGCACCACACTCATCAGCTTCAGCAGAACAAGGTTTTAGGGTCTCATATTCAATCATTTTTCTTTCATCTCAGACATTTCTTATTGACTTAATTTGTTTCTTTTGTCGCAGTTTGATTATGAAAACTGGCTAGTCACTCAATTGAGATTACCACCCTTGGAGGAGTGGAGAGAAGAGATGTATTTCCATGCGTTGAAGAAGATTACTTCACATGATGATGATGAATATCGGGACACCTGGGATGTCATAGGTGAATGTAAGGATACTACAGCATGCTAAAGGCCAGTTATTTGTAAAGGTGATAGAGATTAATATGAAGTTTATTATCTCTATCTCTATCTCTTTATTTTTATTTTTTTCTTCTCTTTTTCTTCTTTTACTTATTGGCAAGATGGGTCACACCGACCCAAAAAGATAGGTTATAGTTATTTAAGTGGTAACTTATTACACCTTCGCACAGGCAATAGGATCCGCTCTATTTCAAGTGAAATTGAGTAAGTTATTTTATGGTTGAGATTTAGTGTCGGGTGATAAATTTGTTGGCAAGTCATTCAAAAAGTTTAAATAATGTGACATCATTTACACCGTTAGATGAAACAACATTAAATCCTAACCATATAATAGCTAATCTCAATATCAAGAAAAATGAAGTTGAAGATCAAATATTTGAGTAGGAGTTAAATGTCATTTTTTATAATAACTTGGCTTTCTTTTTGATTGAATAAGAATATTTATGTGGGATCTGAGCATTTATATTATAGACTATTTAAACAGGAAAATGATCCTCTCAATTTCAAAATCCCTCAATTTTCACCATTTAGTGTATTTTGAAGGGTAGTGTTGTCCAAAAATTTTAATGATGATAGTGCATTAAATGCAATATCCTTCAAAATGCACTAAATATAAGAAATAGAGGAATTTTGAAATGGAGAGAATCCTTTTCCGTTTACACAGCCTATCCACATCCTCGTAAGTGTTAAAAAACGAACAAACTAAAATATATATTATCCATTATATTTAATATCAACTTTAGAGAATAAGAGTAATATCTTAGATCAATCTTTTGATAATTATGAATAGCTTGTGTAACCACTAGTTGCCTACGGCTTCTCCATCCTCCATTTCACCAGAGATTGACCAGCAAACTCAACAAGAACTCTTGAAAGATGAAGGATATTCATGATATTTAGCAAACAATTCATTTTCTACAATAGAATGAATACAATTGGGTTATGATAAAACCCCAATGGGAGAGAGCAATCAAAAGAGAACATAATGAAAAAGAAGCTCGACCTATACCAGTATATATACCATATTTTTATCCCACAAATATCTCACGATACTGATATGATAGTCACAACTAACTCTAGAATATTTCTTTACTTTTAACGATGACTATCTAAAGATCGGTTGAGTCTTGAGACTGACAGATCAACATTGTAAAATAGTTATGAAATAAAAATGTAGTTTTTAGCCTTACTATTAGACTAAAGATGCTCCTGACTAAGGGAAAATATCAATCGGTACTTTGTTTATATATATATATATATATATATATATATATATATATATATATGCATATTTCTATTGATTGTATTTAACTCCCCATTTTTTTCATTCTCAGTAAACAAAGAAAAATATCAGTAAAAAGGGAAATCACACTCAAGAGACTGAAAAAACACCAAAAACAAAACCCCCTTTGATTAAAACCAAGCATCGATATGTATTAGGTTTACAATAAGCCGAGCCCATCTAACCCACCTTTTCAACCGAAAAAGTTCTTAGGACTTGGATAAATCAATCATTCATATGTCAAAATACAATAATATGAGGCTATAATTTACACCCTAAAAGGAGAAAAGTCCTAAAAAAAAAAGGAAAGTCTTAGGAAGATCAGGAGCATCAATAATGTTGATTCCAACACCCAGCTAACAAAACAAAAGATTGCCTGATATGCAGCTTCTGCGTTTACTTGACAAAGTAGCCAAACAGGACGCCAAGGAGACCAACCAGCACCACAACAAATAGAGAGAGGCCACCAGCACGACTTTTGCTAATTTCTTTTCTCAGCAGATCCTGTCAAATATAGTTATGACATTATTATGACAAAATTTATTGAAAGAAAAGACTGAGAAAAGCAAATTTGTAGAACTGGTTAAACTTTCAATCAAGAATGCATGTTTCATTGCAAGCCTCAAGCCCCAAAAAGAAAGAGGGCTGATCAAACAGTCAATATACGGCCTTCTATTGAAATCAGTTAATTTGCGCAACTAAGAAGACAAATCACATAGAATCACTAGGTAACATCGGACGCGAGCAATACGATTATGAATTTATTGAAAAACCACGGGAGTGTAAAAGGTAATTGATACTATATAATGTACAAACAAAACCGATACCAGTTCCTGATGTAGTTTCTGATTTCGTTGCAAAGCAGAAGCTTTCTCCTCGGTCAAGTTGGAAATCATAGACCACTCCTGAAGAAAAATACATTGAACACAAAAATACAAGGTAATCAATCAATTGTATTGGAGGAGAATTGACAATAATCAAGCATAGAAACAGAAAAGCATAAAACAAACTTTAATTAAAACAAAAGATATTCACAAGAAGATAATTAACAACAGCGCCAGCTGCCTGTTTGAACCTTAGCAACAACTTTTTCAAGATAGATAGTACATAATGCCTAATCCATGGTACCCCATTATCCTATCCATTAATCAACTTATGTAAGAAATTGTCCTTTTAATTATTGCAGTCTGGGAACCTAACATCTCGCGACGTAAAGGATTTATATAAGGTGTAAGACAAAAAAACTTTCACAGAATTAGTGAGTTCCTGACACTATTGAGTTTGTCTTTGACCACATCTTACAAGCAACCGGACTTCCAGAACAAATTTAACATGAGTTTTGCCTGTATCTTGTTGTCGCTATAAGACAGCTGGCTGAGATTAGAAATGACCTATTATAGGCAAAAGCTAAGCGCATGGGGTCTAAAAGCTAATGTGTTTTTCATTGATACAGTAAAAGCTAAATCACCCAGGCACAACTGTGACTTTCATTTATTAAATTCTTGTATTTGAGTAATAATCTCTCTTTTTCCTATTATAAGAGGTCTATAAGCCTATTCCAAGGATGAAAACTTAATCTAAATTAACTGAAATCATATTAGCCACTGCAGAAGTATGAAAAAACAACCATCGGTGTTATATTATATGGATATACTCCCAATAATTATCTGCGCAACAACCTACAAGCAACCCCCACTTCAATTTCTCCAATGATCAGCATTTATAATTTGACCTGACTTGAAGCAGGAATGGAGGAGGTGTTACTAAGACACCACTTCCTAGCTAGAGCACAAAATGAATAGCTTTTAAGGAGGACACCCACAGAGAAAGCCCAGGCTATTACCCCAATCCTAGAGTAGTAGATGCTTTGCCTATAGTAGCTCCTGACTATAATAACAACTCTTCGAGTAGCATGTCATTTAACTATACCAATGGTTCCAATGCCCACCTGCTAGGTCCATTAAATTCCACGACCTCCAATTTTGAATTTTCCTAACATGCAATATTTAGATGACAGAGTCATCACCAGCTGTCTTTATAAATTTGTACTAGATTCAAGTGTCACACCTAATCCCTCAAAATCAGTTATATTATAATGTTAATTGCAGGCATAAAGTACATATTTTTCAGGTTGTCAAAACTGGAACACAGAGACATGCATGATTAAGCAAAAAAAAAACAATGAGCCTATGACTTGGTTGTTGAAGAATAGAAATTGCAAGACAACTATGCCTTATAAGGACATCTGGTACCACCATTACTACCTCCTCAATAGCAGCTTCTGCCACTTTGTCTCAATATTTAAGGTCACCATATGTTAAATTCATACAGCAAACTTGAAGAAAATATCAAACCCACTATGTTTGCCCTGAAACAATTATAGCTATCAACATAATAAAGTGACAATCAACCATACAGAAAAAAAGGTGAAAAAGAAAAAGACTGAAGCATCAACAACTTTTCATTGGTTCTTACTGGCAGAAAATTTCATGAAGCTCTCCAATCTATGTTTCCGTAAACTTTTTTTTGATAAATAATCGAAACTTTATTAAAATCGTAAATTGCCCCCAGGTAAACATGAGGTATACAAAAGAAGCCACCTAGCTAGTAGAAGCAAAAAGAACCCAAAAATCATGATAGCTAATCACCAAAGGAAAAACAAATGCAATTGTCTAAAGATACAAGGTGTTGAAAAATAAAGATTTAATCTCTTCCAAAACCCTCTTATGGTCCTCAAAGATTCTATTATTTTATTCCCTCCATAGACACCACAAAAGGTATGAAGGCATCATCTTCCACACAGCAGCACTCCAAGTGCTGTCAGCAGTCTACCAATAAGCATATTAGTCGACTACTCATCTAGGTATAACCCAAGAGTGCCCAAATCGACAAAAGAAAACATTCCAAATGGCATAAACAACCTCACAATGAAGAAGGAGGTCCACGTTCTCCCCATTCCTTTTACACATATCAACTACAATGATGTGCTGCTTCCAGAGATTTCCATGGTAAAGATCTTTCCACGGGCTGCTGACCAAACAAAAAAGGCCACCATCAAAGGGACCTTAGTCGACACCCTTCCAAGGGAAACAGAGACCATCATTACAACCCATGACACTATAGAAGAATTTAACACCAAACAACCCTCTTTTGGAAGTGATCCATCACAGTTTTGTCCCCTTCCCTTCTCATTCTTACTAAATACTGAAAAACGAGGTAAAGACATCTACCTCCCAATCATGAGCCGCTCTAACAAAGTTCATGTTCTATTGAATGGAACTACCAAAAAAATTCACTTGAGCCGCAACAGAAGCATCCTTTGTGCAAGCAATACCAAATAAAACAGAAAAGGCTTTCTTAAGGGCCACATCCCCACACCAGAGATCATGCCAGAATTTAACCTTAAAGCCAACTTCCACTTCAAATCTGGTATGACTACAAAATTTTCCCCAAACCTTCCTAGTATTCTTCCATAAACCCACCCATACGCCCCAACAAGCTCACTAGAACACCACCCTTCTCATAAACTGCTATATTTAGAGTCCACCACCACTCTCCGCCAAGCCTCTTTCTCAAATCCATAGCACCAAATCCATTTACCTAAGAAGCATGATTAAAGCTCTGCAAGTTCCTATCCCCCAACCCTCCCATAGAAATCAGTGTACAAACCTTGGACCAACTCACCAGGTAATATTTGAGCTCTTCACCAAGTCCATCCTATAAGAAATCACGTTGACACTTCTTAATACGGTTTACAACACTCGTATGGAGAGGAAAGAGGGACATGAAGTACGTAAGTAAGTTGGATAAGATGCTCTTGATAAGGGTAACCCTACCACCCTTAAACAAGTACAACATTTTTCAACTAGCTAGCTGACGTTCAATCATCTCAATAACATTGTCTCAAATATATTTGGCCTTGTAGGAAGCCCCCAACGGAAGACAAAGATACTTTAAGGGCAGAGATGCAACCTCACAACCCAGAATCCCAGCCAACGCAACCACATAATCAACATTTCTCACTGGAACCAATTCCGACTTGACTAAGTTTGCCTTCAAATTCGACACAACTTCAAAACATAAGAATAAGCTTTGTAAATTGCGAAGATGATTTAGGTCAGTCCCACAGAAAAGCAATGTGCCATTTGCAAATATAAGATGGGAGATACCAATCCAGTCCCCACAAAGAAGCTAGACCACAAGCCTCCACTCACTGCAGCTGAAATTATCTTATCCAATGCCTCCATCACTATGACAATCAGCAAATGACACAAAGGGTTACCTTGCCTCAAGCCACGAGGGTTGCTAAAGAAGCTAGTGGGAGAGCCGTTCACCAAAACTAAGAAACACACCCATGAGCACCATTTCCTCCCAAACCAGCACCTTCTCAGCATGTACAATAGAAAATCCCAATTAACATGATTATAAGCTTTTTCTAAGTCCATTTTACAAATAATCCCTGATTTTCCAAATCTCAATATACTATCAAGGCATTCATTGGCAATAGGAATAGGATCTAGGATCTACCTACCTCGGATAAACACATTCTATGACTTAGAAATAATTTTCTCCAACAACATCTTAAGCATGTTTGCTAGAATCTTAGCAATAATCTTGTAAATGCTACCCACTAGATTGATAGGGTGAAAGTCCTTGGATCGACCACCCCTGGGAATCTTTGGAATAAGGGCGAGGCATGTAGCATTAAGGCTTTTCTCGAGCTTACCACTAGCATGGAAATCACAAAAAACCTTCATGATGTCTACGGTCAAAACAACCCAACAAGCTTGGAAGAATGCCATAGAGAACCATTAAGGTTCGGTGCCTCGTTGTTATTAATTTTGAAGTATTGCCAAATGAAAGAGGCATACGAGAGCTAGAGCAAGATCAGCTTCTGCTTGATCTTCACCGCCACAGCTTGTCCCTCTCTATCCTTTTCTTGTAAATGAATTTGGACAAATTAATACTTCAGAATAATGAATTTGATGGTTTTAGAACAAAAATAAAATAAAAGTAAAAATATATCTTTTAAGAGCAGGACGAGAAAAAGATGCGGTGGTAATTTATTTGGTAAGTGGATTCTTTGAGTTGAGTTTTGGTTAGAGTGAAATATATATAGTTGCCAGGGAAGCAATGAAGTCACCTCAGACAATTAAATTAAACTGGGTAGTATTTGGAGGAATTAAGCGTTGAAGTCAATTCATAAGTTAATAATTTATTATTTTATTGTCAAGGTGTTTAATTTTTAAACTCCATTTTTAATATTGGCAACGAAACTTCCCAATCAATTTTCTTTACTCACCTTTCATTTTTATATGTAAATATTTGACTGGGGTTGCTATTTGTTTTGATAGCTCTACTGCTATGATTAAATGGGTTCGGCTGGACTTGATCTTGAGCTTTTGGGGAGCAGCCACTGTCCAAGGTTGCCATTCACAAGACCTTGGGTTACAGGTACAAATTTCATGGTGATCACATGGCAAAAGATAATATAGATAGTACATATTTCCTGCAACTGCAAACTTCAAGTAATTATCTCTAGCCTTATGAGTTTGTACAGTCTAGCTAGTCGTTTTCCCGTTCACAAATAAGATTGAATAGTATTTGCAACTTAGCCAACGCCTTTTCAAGAACAGAGTTTTTTTTTTTTTTTTTACCAAATAATGGAGATTATAGTTGTGGGACTAAAATTTCCTCTGTTAATGCATAAATGGATGGAGTATTTGTTCTTTGAATTGGCAGCTCATCAGCCTGTCTACCAATGATTAATGAAGATCAAGAACCATATATTTCGGGATTACTCTTGAGAAAAAGAGTTATCCTAGGGCGTGCCTCTAAAATGATGGTAGTGAGCAAGATGTTTCCTAGCACTTTAACTGTCAATGTGCAAAAGTTTTACATAAGCGTATCAAATGATGATTTTGCAAGTATAATGAAGTTAAGTTGGCCTTGCAATTGCCAAATTTATTTTGATGACGCTCAACATCACATTGTCTCTAGAAATAAAGAGCCAAGTTAACTGTTTAGTTTTTTGGCATGCTTTCGTCTTACTCAGAACCATGCTGTATGCAGGGCCGGCTCAGGCCCTAGGCGAGTTAGGCGCTCGCCTAGGGCCCCCAATTTAATAAGGCCTAAAAAAAATTTTTGAGTTAAAAAAAAATTTTTTTTTTAAAAAAATTATTTTTGACCAAAAAAAAAATTGAAGGCCCAAATGTTATTTAATAGGGCCTAAAATTTTTTTTTATCCAAATTTAATGCCTCAATTTAATAAGACCCCAATTAATAAGCTCACTATAAATTTTAAAAATAATCCAAATGTTATTGATGTATCTAAATCTATTGCTATATATATATATGTTACTTTAAAAAAGAAAAAATTGAATCAAAAAAAAAAAATTGTTACTTAAAAAAAAAAAAAAAATTTAGGCCAAATTTCAAAGTTTTATCTAAGGCCCCAAAATATATTGAGCCGGCCCTGGCTGTATGAGACCAGTTTTTATTGCGTCTGGTGACTGTTGCCTCATAAAGAGATGGATGAGATTTCTTACTTATTTCTTGTCAAGTAATATCTGCTCTTAACCATCAGAGCTGTTGCCACAACTGTGTTTTTGCTCTGACAGTATTTTGTGTTGTTTTCTGGCTTCAGCCTTTATCATAGATCAATGAAGCACATTGTGAAGAATATGGCATTGCTGGTTGGCATCTCTGCCTCATGGTTTGGCCTCTTCAATACATCTATGGTTCCAAGACTCCAAGTAGCAAAACTTTGTTAGTGAGTTAATTTCAGCAGTTTGTTTTATTAATCTGTTTAATATAATTTCTCCAATGTAGACAATTCTCATAATGCCCTGTTTCCATCTTCTTTCCAGCTACCTATCTATTTTATCATGTGTCTTGGATGCAAGTATGATCGTGAAGGTTTCTGAAGTGGAAATGCATTTCTTAGTCTTTATCTCATTTTTACTAATTTGTATGATTATCTGTTAATTCACAGGAAATCACAAAAGCCCTTCCCAAGGGTATGAAGATTGCTGATCTTTATGCAGTAAACTTTGCATTGGCAATATTTATTCCCCTGCCAATGCATTTTAAACCTGCAACTCAAAATAAGTGTTAAGAATTTTTGTACCCCTGGAATTTTTTCCTTCTTAGTGAATGTGATGCATATGATAGCTGTTTAGTAACGCATATGATATTAACTCAAAAAAAAAAAAAAAAAAAAAAAGTAATGCATATGATATCCTTTTTTTCCCCCCTTTTGTTGTGTGGAAATGGTATCAAAAGATTAAACTCTGACATCAACATTCTTGGTTTATTTTGATTTTTTAACTATTTGCTTTATTCTTCATGTAAGTGATTAATTCATTACCTGGATGCAGAAAGAAGCTGTATATGGTTTGACACAGCTTTTGAGAGAGGAAGTCAAAAGTGCTCGTCTAGTTGCTAATCCTGGTTGTTCCCTTGATTAAGGTTTGTGTCCATTATATATTCTGTGTTGGATGGATCATTGTGTTCTTTGGTGACATGCAGTTGGTTAAATTAATGTGCAGTGCTTTGATAAGTGTGCTGAGGTTATTTTAACTGCTAAATACATCGTTGTAGATATGCTTAGCTTAGATCTTTCTGTGGTAACAAGGGAAGAGGTAAAACACATGCTTAGAAGCTCTCCTCAAAAGAAGGAAAGGAAGAAGAAAAGATAATTTCAATTAGAATTGAATTGAATAAACTATTTAAAGTTTAAACTTCAAGAAAGGTGTGTGAAGATAATCGAATTATTTTATCCACCTTGGCTGCACTAATTACTGTCTATGATTTTAATGTGAAATCCATCCTCCAAGTTTAACTTATCAATTTTATAATGTGTCATACATCCTTGAATCAAGATCATACTTGATATCATGCTTTGAACTGTCATAATTGTAATGTTTCTTTTGTAGGATTATTTGAAGCAAAAGAGGAGTTGACAGAAAATCAAGAGGATAAGTACCTTGTATTCACATGCCATTAAACATTATGACTGAAGACTATTTTTGTTACTGATAACCAATAGCGACCAAGCATTTGGGACGACTTATTAGCAACGACTTCTCGCCGCTAAAAGTCATTAGCAATGACAAAATGTTATCGCTAAAATCCAATTATTTTTTGTAGTGATATAAACTTGTCTATTGTCACATTGACTCTAGAGTTATAAAGATAATTTGAAAGGTCTCTTTTATTTGGAATCGCTTTGCTTATGAATGGAAAGTCCATTTTCTCAAATAGGATAATGGCTTGTTGATAAATGGAATGACTCTTCTCTCAATTATACCTTATTTATCTACCTCATATTTTGATACGAGGATTTATCAATTATGAATTAACCTGCTTTATTTGTCACTCTGCCAAGTTAGTACTTGTGGTTATGTTTGGCAACCATTTCCCTATTTCTCTAAAATAAAAGTCAAAACTTCTTTCTTTCACATTACCAAACAATTTTCATCAACTTTATCTCATAAAAATTCAAAACACGTTTCACCTTTATATCACATTAATTAATTTTTTTCCATTTCTACTGTCAAAACTTTTTACCAATCACTCTCAATGGTATCGGCAATGGTTTCATTGCGCAATTGGGTATGTAACTCAGTTTTAAATTTTTGGCATTCAACCTTGTTAGAATTAATGGCTTATATTAGAACACCAGTAAAAAGCTAAGTAGACGGGAACAGAATGAACATCGCTATCGTGACGTTCACCGAGAAAAAGTAGATAAGAGAATAGAGAACGTATTAAATTGTGTATAGAAAAATTGGTAGCCAAGGTAAAAAAAAAAAAGTACTTTTTAATTAAGTATTCTAGACAATGATGCTCTAGTAATAGGAGGTAATTAATTACTCAAAAAAAATAGGAGGTAAGTAAACATTTGAGTCGGCGTGAGTGAGCTAACTCACATTCACACTACAACTTCTTATTTGAAAGGGTCAAAATATAATTAAATGGTTAAATTTAATTTTGATAAGAATCAGGTTTAATTTTTAAGTCTATATATATATATATATATATAAAATAAGAAAGTGCATTCTCAATTGTTAAATGTAAAATGTATGTGAGAGAGTTGAATACATGATGCATTATTTTCAGGAAGAATCGGTGAGGTTTGACTTCTCCAGCGGGAAAAAGTGGCACATGGCGCAGCGTAAGTCGCAGATTACGGAGCGATTTAAGCATTTTCTTTCGGGGAAAAAGTGGGAGAGTTGGATACACCATCATCACATTGCACAGAGTTTCAGTTTCCTACTCACAGCAAACACATCTTCATTCTCAATACTTCGCGAAATGGAAGAACGACTTCTCTTCGGTGTTGTCGAGGGAATCATCAAGAGTTTGGGCTCACCGGCTTCCAAAGAGATCGGTCTGCTCTGGGGTGTCGAAGATGAGGTTGAAAGACTGGCCAACACCGTTTCTACAATCAAAGATTTGCTTCTGGATGCGGAGGAGAAGCAGGCTGTAGGAGATCATGCAGTTGCACGTTGGCTCGGAAGGCTAGAAGATGCCATGTATGATGCTGATGACTTGCTGGATGCTGTTTCTACTGAAGCTCTGCGCAGGGAAATAATGACCCATGATAAGAATGTCAAACAGGTACGCATTTTCTTTTCCAAATCAAACCAGCTTGCCTATGGTCTTAAAAAGGCCCATAAGATTAAGGCCATGAGAGAGAGGTTAGATGCCATTAACGCAGCTGCTAGAGATTTCCACTTAAAGGTGCGCCAAGTAGAGACACGAGTCAGGAATAGGGAGAGGGATAACACTCATTCTTTTGTACCTGTGGATAAAGTTATTGGTCGAAAAAATGATAAGAAGGCAATTATAGACCGTCTGGTGGACTCCAATGTTGAAGAGAATGTTTCAATCCTTCCAATTGTTGGCATCGGTGGATTAGGAAAGACTACACTTGCTCAACTCATTTTCAATGATGAGCAAATCGAAAAGCATTTTGAGCTAAAACTGTGGGTTTGTGTCTCTGATAACTTTGATGTTAAAAATATTGCTGAAAAAATCTTAGAATCTGCAATAAAGAGGAAGCCAGAAACTATTGAGATGGATACATTGATAGGTTATCTCAAAGGAAAAATCGATGGAAAGAAATACTTACTTGTGTTGGATGATGTGTGGAATGAGGATCAAGAAAAATGGTCTCGCTTGAAAGAATTGTTGGTGGGTGGTGCAAGAGGCAGTAGAATATTAGTGACTACCCGCAACGAAAGTGTTGCAAGGCTTACTGGGACAGTTCAATCATATTTCTTGAGGGGTTTGGATGAAGATGCGTCATGGTCTTTATTTAAGCAAGTGGCATTTGGGAAAGGACAAGAGCCAGAGAATTCAAGCATCATAGTACTTGGGAGGGAGATCTTAGAGAAGTGTTTAGGTGTCCCACTGGCCATAAGGACAATCGGAGGTTTACTAGGTTCCAAAAATCCTGAAACAGAGTGGTTGTCTTTTAAAAAACAAGAACTCTCAAAAATATCTCAGAAAGAAAATGACATCTTACCAACTCTGAAGCTGAGTTATGATCATCTTCCTTCAGAGTTGAAGCATTGCTTTGTTTATTGTAGTTTATTTCCAAAGGACTACTGGATTCGTAAATCATTGCTGATTAATCTTTGGATAGCACAAGGGTGCATCAAGTTAACGGATCACAGCCAATGCTTGGAAGATGTGGGCCATGAGTATTTTATGGATTTACTTTGGAGATCATTCTTTCAAGAAGCTGAAATGGATACATTTGGTAACATAATTGGATTCAAAATACATGACCTCATACATGATCTTGCTCTATCAGTAGCAGGATCATTGATCACCACATTTGATGATAAGGAGAGAAACATTGATGAGAAAACTCGCCACGTATCATTTGGTGGTTACGATATAGATATTTCTTCATTGTGTAATGCAAGTAGGATACGGACATTTCTTTGCCTCGATGATGGTTACGTTGACCCATCGAGGCGAAGGAATATTGATTGTAATGCAATTTTTTCAAGTTTCAAGTTCTTGCGCTTTTTGAATCTGCATCTCAAATTTCTTGATTTTGTACCGAGCTCGATCGGGAGGTTGAAGCATTTAAGATATCGTGATCTTTCTGAAAACTCCAAGATGAAGAAGTTGCCTAATTCTATAACTAGGTTGCAAAATTTGCAAACACTAAGACTCTCCAATTGTACTGAGCTTGAAGAATTACCAAGAGACATTAAAAAATTAGTCAACCTCAGGCATCTTGAGATAGATGGATGTCTTTCTTTGACTTATATGCCACTTGGATTGGGGCAACTGACTAATCTTCAGACGTTATCAACATTTGTGGTCCACTGGGATCCTCTCTCTAAGTATAACAGTGGTTTAAAAGAACTAAATCGTCTAAATAACTTGAGAGGAGAGTTAGCAATTATATATCTGAGACATGGGGAAGGTGTTGCGTCAGAATATAAGGTTGCAAATCTAAAGGAGAAACAACATCTTCATACTTTGCGTTTACGGTGTGAGAATGATGAAGCGCCATTGGAAGACTTTCAACCGCACCCAAATCTGAAACAACTTGAAGTAAATTATTATCAGGGTTCAAGGCTTCCGAGTTGGCTTTTGTCACTCACAAATCTTGTTAAATTTGAATTATTATTTTGTGAGAAATGCCAATATCTACCACCATTGAGTCAACTACCTTCTCTCAAGTATCTTTCTCTTCAACATCTTTATGCCATGGAGTACATATCAGTTAGCGATGAGTTCTCTTCTTCTTCATCGGCACGAGTACCGTTCTTCCCATCCCTCAAGGAAATGAGTCTCTATCGCTGCCCTAATCTCAAGGGGTGGTGGAAGACGAGGGATTCTTCTGTGGAGATCAATTGTAATAATAATAATTCTGTTGAAATAACGGCGTTAACATCGATGACGGAGCATCCTTTACTCCCATCATTTCCTCATCTTTCAACATTACAGATTTGGAATTGTTGTATGTTGACTTCCATGCCAACTTTTCCACATCTTGAAGGAGAGTTGGTCTTGTGGAATGCAAGCTTGAAGCCACTGCAACAAACAATGATGATGAATATGGAAGCACAACAAAGCCCAACGTCAACAACAATAACCTCCTCTTCATCCAGTCCTCTCTCAAAATTGAAGTGTATAAAACTAAAATCCATTGCAGATCTAGAAACTCTGCCAGAGGAGTGGTTGAAGAATCTCACTTCTCTTGAGTCTTTAACGATATTGAACTGCACTGTATTAAAGTCTCTCTCTCCAGGTATACAACATCTCACTACCCTTCAATACCTACATCTTTGTAATTGCCATGAGCTTGAGCTAGCCAGTGATGAAGATGAGATGCAATTGCAAGGCCACAAGAGCCTCCTCTCTTTGGAGTTTACACATCTTCGGAAATTGGTGTCTCTCCCACTGTGGCTTCAACATGCAACCACTCTACAAAGGCTTGAGATTTCAAATTGTGAAAACTTGACGGCTATACCGGAGTGGATCTCAACATGCACATCACTTCAAGTGCTTGAAATTGGTGGATGCTCTAGTTTGACATCATTGCCCGAAGGAATGGGTAGGCTAACGTCTTTGCGAAGGCTAAAAGTTGAGAAGTGTCCCATCTTATTGCAAAGATGCAAGAGAGAAGCGGGTGAGGACTGGGCCAAGATTGCTCACATCCCAGAGTTAGACTTGCGGTATCTGCCTCAGCAAGAAGAAAAGTCAAACTTCCATGCATCTTCGATTGCTTAGGTATATTGCTCATCATTTTATCTTGATCAAGATTTCTAGTATTTGTTTTGATAGCTCTACTGCTATGATTTATTGGGTTGTAGTGACGGAATACTACATCTGCTAGTTGGAAGATATCCAACATCGACTCTAGAAATATAGAGCCAAGTTAATTGTTTACCTGTTGGCCTACTTTCTTCTTTATCAAAACCTTGTTGTTTGTGACAACTTTTTGCTGTATCTGGTGACTGTTGTCTTTACTTAAGTTAGCCCCATATGGAGAGGAGGGATCTTGTTTCTTTTATCAGGTTTTATTTTCCTTTTCAGCTTAGAACTCAAGATATTATTATTATTATTGTTATTATTATTATTATTATTTCACAGCAAACTATAAAGATAGATTTACAAGAGAAGACCAATAAGGTTGATTTAGTGTGCTGCTTGCAACATTTGCAGGTTTTATATTTGTTTATTTTCAATTTGGTGATTTACTTAATTGTTTGTGTATATTGGTAGCTTTTCTTGGTGCTGAAACTTAGATAATGTGGCCTTCATCTAACCACTACTCTCTCTTTCACTCTCTTTCGGTTGATTCGGTAGACTGGAAAGATTATGAATTTTGACTAGATTCTAAATTGTTGAGATTACTCAGATTTATCCATCCACAATCAAGTGTGTGTGTGTGTATATATATATATTATTGTGATTTTCATTTTTTATTTTTTCACAACACTGACGTTGATGTTTCACCAAAATTATGGAGAGCTTTTCAACCAATTTCAATTTCCATTGAGACACAACATGTTCTTGGCTGGCACTTTGAATTAAAAAGTTTTCGTAGTGAAATTATGATACAGTTGTGATTTCACTTTATTTAACATGTTAGGTACAGAGGCAATGTACACTTCAAGTCTTGTTAACCTTGAACTTCTTTCAATGAAAATAAAACTTACTTGTCAGTGATTGGGACTTTCTTTGGCTAAGTGTTAATTCAATCCTTTAACATGGTTTTTTCATCTATTCATGATATTGCTAAGTTCTTATCATCCTGGTCAATATTAACAGTATGGCCATACAGGGAAAAAAGTAGCAGAAGAATGTTGAAGCATACCACAACAAAAGCAGCAGCATGAAGCCAAACATTGTTCCTTATTGAATTTGATCCGAGAGCTACATGATCTCATTTGAAGCCAAACATATTGTTCCTAATTGTTGTGATTGAAGAATTGGCGAGTGACATTATAAAATTACAAGTGAGGCTTTGATTTATATGCCATGTGGAATATGTGGATTGGAAAAACTGACTAATCTTCGGACATTATCAAAATTGGTGGTCTGCTCCAGTTCTCTTTCTAGCCTTTGACTTGGAGCATTCCTAACGAGCTTGCCAAACACCATTTTTGGGTTTGATTGTTCAGGTTTCTCTCAATCTCTCATCTCAAGTCTTTTGGGTTGAATCTTGGTTTGATTGTTTGATTGTTGTCCTTTACGGGTTGAATCTTGGTCTGAATCTCAGGTTTTGTTGATCTGGGTTTCTCATGCTTTTGGGGTTTTGGTGTCAATCTCAGGTTTGGTTGATCTGGGAGAGTGTCTAGTTTTCGTGGGTCTTCTTCGGTCTGTGATGGGATTGCAATGAAAGATGCACTCTCATGATGTGGAGGGAGTTCAGTTTAGGCTTTAGGTGGAATTGAATAGTGCACTCTCATTTATAGTTGAGTGCCATCAGGCTGATTTAGTGTGCTGCTCACAACATTTGCAGGTTTTATACTTGTTTTCCTCTGTTTTAGACTCTCTCCTCCATGGTCCTCTACTATCATTCAAAGTACCAAATTTGAATCTTAAAAGCATTTATACTTGCAATTGTGATTTGAAACTGAGGAGATAGCAAGGAACTTCTACAAAATGTGTCATCTTTGCTGAAACTGGGGTCATTGTTTTGGTATTACTCCTGAGTCATGTACAATATAGTATGAAATAGAGGTTGTTGAAGACCTATTGTTTCTGGAGTTGTTTGTTAATTTCTTATCATCCTCATCAATGCTGTGTGAGATCTTTCTTCTTAGAAAAGGAGAGTTTTACTAGCAATATTAACATTATGGCCATACAGGGCGATGTAGCTGAAGAATGTCGAAGCATACCACAAGAAAAGCAGCAACATGAAGCCAAGCATATAGTTCCTAATTGTTGGGATTGAAGAATTGGCGAGCTTGCCAAATACCATTTTTCGCAAAAATCTCTTGAGTTCCCTCAAAATACCCCCTGCAACAAAGATTTTATAGCCTCACTCATCGGCAAGCTTCTCTCGCCATTTCATTTTTGGGCATTTGTATATTCATCACACAAGTTTCATTGATGTAGAAGCACACTCATGAATAAACAATAGCTTCTGTGTTATTTCAGGTGAAAATGCAATCACACAAGTTTCCTCTTTTCCCCTGTACGCATGAAGACGTCTAAATGGGAGGCTCTTTGGATGAAAAAAAATATACCGTTGATCAAATTTACTTATGACATCTAAATGCCATCCACTTGTCTTAAATGATGGTCTTAATTATTCTTCTAAATCCCATTAATTGTAGAGTTAAATCATACCTTAAATTTTTGAGGAGTGCTGCACATCCCAAATTTATTTCCCAAAAGTTGATTCCCAAATGATGTGTCACCATCTTATGAGATTTATTATTTTGGGAAGTGTGTCACCAACTCATGAGATGGTGACACATCATTTGGGAACCAAATTTTGGAAAACAAATTTGGATGTGTAGCATTTCTCTAAATTTTTACCCATGATCCAACATGATCAAAATTGATTTCTGCATAGTATCTATCAATGGAAACTGTTCTTATATTTGTTTGCAGGTCAGCGTTGACCATTCTACTATGGAAAATTTATTATCCTGTAAACGATTAATTAGTTGATTCAAAAGAGCCAGGTTCCTCATTTTCTCAGTGCACAGGTAAACCTGAAAAAACATGTTTAACTCGAACCAGTGTTTGGATGTGGGGGAAATTGGCATGAAATTGGTTTTAGGAAGTTCTCACATCACGCTTGCCTTAAAAAGAATAAAGATAGTCTTTATTTAGATATTGATCACCTTATAGCTTCAATAAAGTAACTCATATCCCTGGAAGTTCCCACATCACGCTTGCCTTAAAAAGAATAAAGATAGTCTTTATTTATATATTGATCACCTTATGGCTTCAATAAAGTAACTCATATACCTATCTTGAACTAATAGGTACCTATTAGTTCATGATAGGAGATGTCCAAGTAATACTGTTGTGAGATTATGTAGATGATAAAGTAATGCCTCTTTTAATTATGGGAAGACTGTTTTGCTGGATGTCGGTATCTTACCGATGATCTTGTTTTCTTCTTACAATCATATCATGATGATAAGTAGCAAAGGATGGTCGACAGACAGCAGTGTAAAGTTCTTGTGAGCTGATCACACATGTTCTCTGGACTTCTATACATGGTTTGATATATCGTCTTTGTTATTGTTAGTTTTTGAATTGTCCAATTCAGTGACAAAATAGGCCGGCTTATCTATATTCCCGTCTATAGTGCGTTCAGACGAGGTACAAATTTCAAATTCACAGAGACGTTCGTCTGCGTTAGTGTCTGAAGCACATCCGGACGAGACATCAATTCCAGATCCACCAAGACGCTCTTTTGCAATGTCGTCTGAAGCTCTTCCGAACAAGATGGTTTTTCAGACTTACAGAGACACTCGTCTGCAAGTGGTCTAGACACGCCGGGTAAGAAAACGTGATCTAGTGCGTCCGACCGAGAAAGGACCTCATCCGGACACTGACTAAATTCTGCAGTTTTATTTTCATAGTTTCTATTCTATTAGACTTGGGACTCTTGTAGTCTATATATTGGAAACTGCTAAGCACGAAATAGATATAGATTCTATGTGAGAATAGGTGTGCTAAGAGAGCTTTAGAAATCTAGACCATTAAAGAGCTTTCTCTCTTAGAGCTGAGTTATAGGTTGTGCCTTCATCCACATATCATGAACAATGCATGAAGCCTATTGAAGTTCTGGTGAAAGAGATCACATGAAAGAAACGTTCCAAAGGTTATGGGAGAACTACTGCGGTAGTGGACAAGTGGGTCACTTGTTTAGTACACAGAATTGTCATTTGCAAAAGTTTTGTAAGTATTGAAATTGTGTAGTTTCTCATTTTTCTAGTGGAGTGCCCGTAATGGTTTTACTTTTGAAGAATTTTTCAAAACGTTTTTACTTCGTAACCAAATATCTGTGTCCATTGATTCTATTGATTTACTGCACTTATATATATAATTGGTGATGCTTGCATGATTATTAATTTTTAATTCCGCATATTGTTGATAAACACCTGTTCAACTCTTAAGTGTATTCAAATAGCTTGTAAATTTTGTTCAAAATTATGCAAGGGATTGGTGCCTTGTAGAATCGCCTTCCCCTTAAAAAAAAAAAAATTAACCCAATTGTAAAATAAAGTTATATCTTGAGCATTGCTGGCAACGGAACAAGTACCAATCATGTTATGAATGCTTGAACTTTATGAACCGGTCACTTGAAATTTGTGGAAGTAATACATTAAATATGAATATAATTTTTCTGTGGTTGCAAAATCTGGAAAACTCAATGAAATCCGTAGAGAATACAATTCTTCATGATTTCTCCTATAGTGGCTTCCAACTACCATGAGAATAAAGAAAGAATAAAAAATAATATCTAAAACGAGTATAGAGAAACTTCAAGGGTCTGTTTGTTGTATCATCAAATCATCTTTACATCTTTAAGTTTAGGGTAATCTTATTTTTCTATCTTTATCTGAAATATTTGCTTTGCATTTTGCCAGATATGAACGTGGTTCTATCCTATGTATCACTTTTTTTCCCCATTGGTGGCAGAAAATTCTATTAAGTATTGCCTATAACTAAAAGCTCTTTGGCTAGTCATGAACCAAAATTTCTAATGTATATATCATACAATGATCTGACTCCTTCTTGGGCCCAATAATTTTTTTTTTTTCCTTTTAAGTAATTTCTAAAACTGTTCAATATAAATGCCTGATTTATATTCATACGTGACTAGAATAAAAGTTTCTTTTGGGCCATGAGTGGCAACACAAGTCACTTGTCAAATTTAAAACATTTCTTTTGGCATAAAGTTTATAGTGGATAACTTGATGAAATTTGAAGAGAATACAATTCTTCATGATTTCTTATATGGTGGCTTCCAACTACGAGGGAAACAGATTCTCTCCATTTCAAATGAAATGGAGTGTATTCATTTAGTGCATTTAAGAGGACAAACTTGTCCAAAAAATTTGCCCCACAAAAGATAAGGACAATATTACCCTTCCAAATACACTAAATAGATACTCTCCATTTCAAATGAAATGAAGATGATCTTTATCCAATTACGAGAAGAGTAAAGAAACAATAAAGAAACAATAAAAAAAAAAATCTACTATAGTTGCTTCCAACTACCATGATCCTTTTGCTGTATATATATAGTGGAGATATTTTGTGTTAATTATGTAGTAGTTTCTTTAATTCTCTTAGAACATTAGGAGCTCCGTGCAATATAAGTATATTGACATAAAAATATTAGTATGTTAGAGAAAAACTTAGATAAATTTCACATTTGTGTTATACATACTCCCACAGAACATATGTTGGTAGGCCTACTAACCAAGGGTTCTGGCTCCTATAGAGTTTCAAGAGTATGCGACTCCTATGGGGGTTGTTAGAGTACTAGTCTTTTGTTCTATTAAGTTAGTGAAGGTTATGTGCCTTTGTATAGATCTTGAGTAGTTTTGTGTTGCCATATATTGTTTTTTTCCGCTTAGAACTCGAGATTTCTTAGTTATTTCTTGTCAAGCAATATCTGCTCTTAAGCATCAGAGCTGTTGCCACAACTGTGTTTTTGCTCTGATAGTATTCTGTGTTGTTTTCATGCCTCAGCCTTTATCATAGATCTATGAAGCACATTGTGAAGAATATGGCATTGCTGGTTGGCATCTCTGCCTTATGGTTTGGCCTCTTCAAGACATCTATGGTTCCAAGACTCCAAGTAGCAAAACTTTGTTAGTGAGTTAGTTTCAGCAGTTTGTTTTATTAGTCTGTTTAATATAATTTATCCAATGTAGACAATTCTCATTGTGCCCTGTTTCCATCTTCTTCCCAGCTTCCTATCTATTTTATAATCTGTCTTGGATGCATTTCTTAGTCTTTTATCTCTTTTTTACTAATTTGTATGATTATGTGTTAATTCACAGGAAATCATAAAACCCCTTCCCAATTAGGCCTAATTGGTGATCTTTTGAAGATTGCTGATCTTTTTGCAGTAAACTTTGCATTGGCAATATTTATCCCCCCGCCAATGCATTTTAAACCAATAAACTTTGGCATCAACATTCTAGGTTTATTTTATTTTTTACCTCTTTGCTTTATTCTTCAAGTAAGTGATTAATTCATTACCTGGATGCAGAAAGAAGCTGTCTATGGTTTGACAGAGCTTTTTAGAGAGGAAGTCAAAAGTGCTCGCCTAGTTGCTAATCCTGGTTGTTCCCTTGATTAAGGTTTGTGTCCATTATATATTCTGTGTTAGATGGATCATTATGTTCTTTGGTGACAGTTGGTTAAATTAATGTGCAGTGCTTTGATAAGTGTGCTGAGGTTATTTTAACTGCTAAATACATCGTTGTAGATATGCTTAGCTTAGATCTTTCTATGGTAACAAGGGAAGAGGTAAAACACATGCTTAGAAGCTCTCCTCAAAAGAAGGAAAGGAAGAACAAAAGATAATTTCAATTAGATTGAATTGAATTGAATAAACTATTTAAAGTTTAAGCTTCAAGAAAGGTGTTTGAAAATAATCGAATTATTGTATGCACATTGGCTGCACTAATTAATCTCTATGATTTTAATGTGAAATCCATCCTCCAAGTTTAACATATCAATTTTATCATGTGCATGTCTTACATCCTTGAATCAAGATCATACTTTGCACTGTCGTAATTGTAATGTTTATGTTGTAGGATTATTTGAAGCAAAGAGGAGTTGACAGAAAATCGAGAGGATAAGTACCTTCGTATTCACATGCCATTAAACGTTATCACGGACGACTATTTTCATCATTGATAACCAATGGGGACCATGCATTTGCGGAGACTTATTAGCAACGACTTCTCGTTGCTACAAGTCATTTGCAATGACAAAATGTCGCTGCCAAAAACAAATTTTTCTGTAGTGATATAAACTTGTCTATTGTCACATTCATTCTAGAGTTATAAAGATAATTAATTTGAAAGTTTTCTTTTATTTGGAATCGATTTGCTTATGAATGGAAAGGCCATTTTATCAAATAGGATAATGGCTTGTTGATAAATGGAATGACTCTTCCCTCAATTATACCTTATTTATCAACCTCATATTTTGATACAGACAGAGTTTTCCTTCAAACTTGGTTGGAGGAATTTCCTTTAAATTAGTCTATAAAATCGACATGTGTCCCTTGAACATATGAAAATACATGTTTTTTTAATAGTAAGGACAAAGTTGGAATAAATCTTATATAAAAATCATGTGCACCTCACATGTTATTAAAAAAATTGACACATGTCACTTTTAACGGTGTTTCCCAAAATACCTCCATTTGCTTTAGGAAAAAAATAAATGTAAAGATTAAGGTGTTGGTTTAAATTTAACGGTATTTGCAAAAATATCTGTCTCAATCTTTGCACAAAAATTTAAAATAATTCAAAAACTAAACCCTAAAAAAAAATTGAAAATTAATGGAGTGGTTGGCCACTCCAATTTTTGCCATTGGCTCATATATATATGAAAATATCATATAATCATATTTTTCATATATATTCCTATTATACAAACAGTCACCTCTAGGCTCATTACATAATCAACTGGTAATATTTGCTTACAAAGTCTAGACTTAAGCAATTATTTGCGGTTTAGCAAGTCACCCATGTATAGAGTGAGAAAGTTCGCCAAGATGAAGATGCAAAGCAAATGACTCGCACTATGAAGCTTGGTTAGTTATTAATGTCTATAGAATATTGTCGGAGGCTCCAGGTTTGTAATTAATGATACATTTGAATATTTAAGATTGTAGTAATCTCAAATTATCTATTTCAACTTTTCGCATATTTTTACTCTGTTTTAGTTAACGAGTGATACTACCAGTCAGTTATTAATTAATTGGTCTGGACTCTTTCAAGATAGATCGAATTAATCGATTCAATTTTGGGAGCGTTACACATATTCCCCTTTCTCCTTTTCCGTATTGAATTATTGAATAGAAAGAAAGATAAAAAGACGTAGGTCACATTGTTCTTGGCCGAAAGTGAGAAGTTTCTTTGAATTAATTGCAATTTGGGGTTCAAAGTCGGGCAGCCCATGTTAAATTATTATTATTATTTTAAAAAAAGAAAATTAATAAGAATGAGTAAATTTAATCATTTAATTAATATTTTAACACACTTCCTCTGAGTGAGTTCAAACTTTATTTTCATAGGTGAGATTAAATAAGTGAAATATTTAATTTAAATCAAAATATATACATTTGACGGATTCAGAATTCAAAACACCGAACTTGTGGCTCTTATACCACTTATCTGAAAGGCATATTCCATATATAACGTGGTAAGACTTTTGCTCACATTATCTTCAGCGTGGCAGCTGTTTTGCCATAGACTGCATGCAATCGTTTGGATAGCTGATCATGTATACATGCCACTTGATGTTTGTGGACACCATCTTTCTACCTTAAGTTTCTTCTTATCTTTGTTAGTGGAATGGAACTATCATCTATGTCCCTACTCTTCCTCCATTGTCAACATCGTTTCTGTCATTGTGATTTTGATTTATGTGCCACCTTTTTTTTCAGTAATTAATGGGTATTATTCCATATATAACGTGGTAAGACTTTTGCTCACATTATCTTCAGCGTGGCAGCTGTTTGGCCATAGACTGCATGCAATTGTTTGGATAGCATGATGTATGCATGCCAGTTGATGTCTGTGGACACCATCTTTCTACCTTAAGTTTCTTCTTATCTTTGTTAGTGGAATGGAAGTATCATCTATGTCCCTACTCTTCCTCCATTGTCAACAGCATTTCTGTCATTGTGATTTTGATTTATGTGCCACCTTTTTTTCAATAATTAATGGGTATTATTCATCTAAAAGATAATTCGCTAATATTCTGGTCCAGGCTATTTAAAGTCATTCCTTTCTTTATTGTTTGTTTACTTTGTAAATATCCATGCCATTTCTTTTCAACCCAATTTCCAATTATAATTAGCTGAAATTCTCTTTTCTATACAAAAAAAAAAAAAAAAAAAAAAAAAAAAAAAACTCGCTTCGTCCACAGAATTCTCTTATCCGTCTAAGTATTACCTGTTCTTTGACAAAAATTCTTTATCCTTCATTCCAAACCTAGAAAAACTACATCTCACCGTCAATTAGAGAATTGTCCTCATTATTTTTTGGAGGGTTATGACTTATGAGCAAGTTCTGATTTATGTTAGCAGCCTCAATAAAAATAATTTTTTTTGTTATTTTCTTTTTAGGCAATTTGGTAAAATACTTTAAAACTATCTTTTTCAACCTCACCAATTTGATGGAAGAAAAAAAAAATTGTGAGTAAATAGTACTCACTATTAATAGCGAGTATTGTTTACTCAACAATGGAATAAAAAATGGTTTCTCTATCCCTCTTTTTCTTTTCGGTTTCTCTCTCCTCTAATAGTTAGAGAAAGCTAGAATAAACAAATCTTTAAAAACTAATTTTTAAATCGAATAGTGAAAGTAGATTGCTAAAGTATAATCCGGCTTCTAACTACTGCATAGAAGCCGGATCCGTTAAAATAATGAGGTTACTTGGGTGCTCTAAAAAAGTGAATAGTTAAAATAGAGAAAAATGTACTTTTGATTATTTTGATGAGTAAAATTTGATGAGATTACTGATAATGCTCTTGTAAAAGTTATTCTCGTAACGAAAATTGTCAAATGAAGTTTCTTATCTTATAAATGAGAAGTGATTGCACTTGGTAAACCAAAAACATCAAAGTTCATTTTCAAGAGTAATGCTTCAAGTCACTTTTGTGTTCCTCCAAGAATGATATGGTTCTTAAATCACCTATTTGATGCCTATTTCTACAAACCTGATTTTGATACTATTTGTTACATGCAGACTTAAGCTATGAAGTTATGATGGACAATTAACAAGAAAATAGTAATTTTTTTTTTTTTAAAGATAATTTGATAAATCCTATTTCCCCTTATTTGCCTTCTAACAAACATATAAGTTTGATAAATTAACTCATCAATATGATTTATAAATATTCACGGGTGTTTATCCGTTCTTCCTAGCCGACAGAAAGTCAGAAACTATGCGTCTCTATGCCTCATAATTGTCTTCACCAAAATCAACATGAGTGAGAATCAATGTTATTTACTAGACACTAGCACAAGCTCGATGAGCTACTTTCTCACTAATTTAATTTGTATATATAATATATGGTTAATTCTTTCTCTAAATAGGGACAAAGATCATAGTCTTTTGAGGCCTCTTTTATTTTCTATGTTTTGTTTCGCCATGTTTCTGTATTTTGCATCAGTTGTTGGCTTCCCCCCATCCCAAAAAAAAAAAAACAAAAAACCGTATGATTATACAGCTGTTATTTTTACGCTCAATGTAAAAAATTCAATGCACTTGTTACTATTTATGATATTTTGCTAGATTTTCGTGAGTCACGTTTGCACTCAGCATTCCCATCAATAATTGCTCAAAACCTTGACTCTCTCTCTCTCTCTCTGTGTATATCTTCTCAAAACGTTCATCTTCCTTCGTTCTACCCTTCAACTGCTATACTTGAAGAGCGCTTTTTTCCTTTTGAGCATTCCTTCACCCTCCATCATCTCACAAAATGGCAGAACAAATTCTCTTCGGCACTGCCCAGCGAATCATTGAGACTCTAGGCTCATTGGCTGCCAAAGAGATCGGACTTCTCTGGGGCTTCGAAAATGAGCTTCAAAGCTTGAGTGACACCGTTTCAACAATCAAAGCTGTGCTTCTGGATGCAGAGGACAAACAGGCTGCTGGGAACCATGCTGTCAAAGATTGGCTTGGAAAGCTAGAAGATGCCATGTATGATGCGGATGACTTGCTGGATGCTGTTTCCACTGAAGCTCTACGCAGGGAAATAATAACCCGTCATAAGAAGGCGAAACAGGTACGCGTTTTCTTTTCCAAATCAAACCAGCTTGCCTATCGTCTTAAAATGGCACCTAGGATTAAAGCCATTAGAGAGAGGTTGGATGCCATTAATGCACTTGCTAGAGATTTCCACTTAAAGGTAAGTCATGTGGAGACACGAGCCGGGGGATACAGGGACAGGGATAACACTCATGGTTATGTATGTGTGGAAGCAGTTATTGGTCGAGAGAATGATAAGAAGGCAGTTATACACCGTCTGCTGGACTCCAACGTTGAAGACAATGTTTCAATCCTTCCAATTATTGCCATTGGTGGATTAGGGAAGACTACACTGGCTCAGCTCATATTCAGTGATGAGCAAATCCAAAAGCATTTTCAGCTCAAAATGTGGGTGTGTGTCTCTGATCCTTTCCAAGTTAAAAATATTGTTGAAAAAATCATAGAATCTCCCACAAACGTGAAAGAAATGCATGCATTGGTGGGTGAACTTAAAGAAAAAATCGATGGAAAGAAATACTTGCTTGTGTTGGATGATGTGTGGAATGAGGATCCTGAAAAATGGTCTCGCTTGAAACAAGTGTTGATGGGTGGTGCAAGCGGCAGTAGAATATTAGTTACTACCCGCAGTGAAATCGTTGCAAAGATTGTCGGGACTGTTGAATGATATCCCTTAAGGGGTTTAGACAAAGACGATTCATGGTCTTTATTTAAGCAGATGGCATTTGAGAGAGGACAGGAGCCGGAGGAGAATTCAAGTTTAGTAGCCATTGGGAGGGAGATCCTAGCAAAGTGTTCAGGTGTCCCGTTAGCCATAAGGACAATTGGAAGTTTACTACGTATCAAAAATTCAGAAGCAGAGTGGTTGGCATTTAAGAAGAATGAACTCGCAAAAATATCTCAGAATGAAAATGACATCTTACCAACTCTCCAGCTAAGTTATGATCATCTTCCTTCACATTTGAAGCACTGTTTTGCATATTGCAGTTTGTATCCAAAAGATTACCAGTTTAATAAATCAACTATGATTAAGCTTTGGATAGCACAAGGGTTTGTCAAGTCATCGGACCAGAACCCATGCTTGGAAGATGTTGGTCATGAGTATTTTATGGATTTACTTTGGAGATCATTCTTTCAAGAAGCTGAAATGGATGAGTTTGGTAGCTTATTTAGATGCAAAATGCATGACCTCATGCATGATCTTGCCATTTCAGTGGCAGGATCGATGATTGCCACATTAGATGATGATAAGGAGAGAAACGTTGCTGAAAAAACTCGTCATGTATCAATTGTTGGTTGCGGTATCAATACTTCATCAATTACAACCTCATTGAGTAAAGCAAGTAGTATGCGAACATTTCTTTATCGTTCAACTTCCGCCAAATTTGGAGGTGAGTCAGATATTGAAGCAATTTTTTCAACATCCAAGTTACTGCGCGTGTTGGTTTTGGACGGGATAATTTTTAATTTTCTGCCCAGCTCTATTGGGAAGTTGAAGCATTTAAGATTTCTTGATTTTTCCTTAAACCGCAATCTCAAGAAGCTTCCCAATTCTATAACCATGTTGCAGAATTTGCAAACACTAATACTCTCATATTGTTGGAAGCTTGAAGAATTGCCGAGAGACATTAAAAAATTAGTCAATCTCAGGCATCTTGAGATAGAAGAATGTAATAAGTTGGCTTATATGCCACGTGGGTTGGGGCAACTGACTAATCTTCAGACTTTATCAAAATTTGTGGTCTACAAGGATCCTCTCTTTAGGCATAGCAGTGAGTTAAAAGAACTAAACGGACTAAATAACCTGAGAGGATACTTAGAAATTATAAATCTGAGAGACGGGAAAGATGCTACGTCAGAATGTAAGGCTGCAAATTTAAAGGAGAAACAACATCTTGATGCTTTGGATTTACGGTGGAGTATCAAATTAGGAGGTGTCATTGCTTCGGACGATATTGTGATGATGAAGTGTTATTGGAAGTCCTCCAACCGCACCCAAATCTGAAACGGCTTCGTTTAGAAGGCAATTACGGTGCAAGGCTTCCGAGTTGGCTTTCGTCACTCACAAATCTTGTTAGATTTGAGTTAGTGGAGTGTAGGAAATGCCAATATCTGCCTCCTTTGAATCAACTGCCTTCTCTCAAAGTTCTTCATCTTCACCGAATGGATGCTCTGGAGTACATATCATCAGGCAGTGGTGATAGCAATGAGTTTTCTTTTTTTTTCCCATCTCTCAAGGAAATTACACTCATGTTTTGCCCTAATCTCAAGGGGTGGTGGAGGAGGAGGGATTCTTCTGTGGAGGTCAATAGTGATAGTCATAATTTTGTTGAAATAACGGAGCATCCTTTACTCCCTTCCTTTCCTCGTCTTTCAATATTAAGGATATGGAGTTGCCCTATGTTGACTTCCATGCCAATGTTTCCACATCTTGAAGAAGAGTTGGTCCTTGAGATGGCGAGCTCAAAGCCACTGCAACAGACAATGATGATGAATATGGCAACACCGCAAAGTCCAACGTCAACAGCAACAGCCTCCTCTTCATCCACTCCTCTCTCAAAATTGAAGTCTATGCTACTGAATAGCATTGAGGATCTAGAAGCTCTGCCAGAGGAGTGGTTGCAGAACCTCACTTCTCTCGAATATTTAAACATAAAGTACTGCAATAGATTAAATTCTCTCTCCCCAGGTATACAACATCTCACTGCCCTTCAAAACCTGGTTCTTTTTAATTGTCGTGAGCTTGAGCTTGTCAATGATGAGGATGGGATGCATTGGCAAGGCCTTAAGAGCCTCCTATCTTTGGAGTTTACAGAGGTTCCGAAATTGGTGTCTCTCCCGTTGGGGCTTCAACATGCAACCACTCTACAAAGGCTCAAGATTTCAAATTGTGAAAACTTGACGGCTATACCAGAGTGGATCCACAACTGCACATCACTTCAAGTGCTTGAAATTGATGAATGCTCCAGTTTGACATCACTGCCCGAAGGAATGCGTAGCCTAACGTATTTGCAGACGCTGAAAATTCATAACTGTCCCATCTTACTGCAAAGATGTGAGAGAGAAGCGGGTGAGGATTGGGCCAAGATTGCTCACATTCCAGAGTTAAAATTAACGTATCCAGAGTCAGGTATATACTCATCATTTTATCTTAATCCTTCCTGTAAATTGAAGTACCCACCTTCCTTCTTCTCCATCATTTTGTTCATTTTTCCCTCTCAGTATTTCTTGGTTGTTAAATTTCAGATGCGGAAGTAGCAGAACCAGCTAAAGAACAGAAGAAACAGAGGATTTGGAGTATATTCAAAAAATCTAGGGCGCTGAATTCATGATTCTTCACATATCAGGAGAAACAATTAGCCTCTATTCTTGCTCTTCCCACCAATTCACTGCTGTCATATCGAACAAAAGGCAGTAAATCAAGTCACGGATCATCAAGATCTTTGCCCAGCCCTACACCATGGTGTGCGAGTTGTACGGTGGAGGACGATTGGGCGTTGTTTGGTGGGACGAAGCCCAGATTGGTCTCTACACGGGATTGGTACACTTTTTTTTTTTTTTTTTCTTTCCTGTTGTTTGGTTTTCTTAGATTTTTTATTTTTTATTTTATTTTTTATGCTCTCGTTCTTCTGCAGTTGTGAGTGAAGAAAACTACATGTACACCCAACAAATAATCTTTGTGCCTGATAGAAAACAATAAATAATATATTAGCTTTTCCTTTTTGTTATAATAGAAAAACAATAAATGCTTGAGCAAACACACAAACAATTAGGACTTCTTGTGATTTGGAACTTGAAACTGGCTAACTCTGAGTCGCTGACTTTTCAATTCTATTCTACACTAACAATTACAACTTATTTGCTTGTGTGTATTGGTAGCTTTTCCTCGTACTGAAACTAAGATAATAGGGCCTGCATCTATGTACTACTAGCTCTGTTTTTTCACTCTCTTTGAGTTGATTTGGTAGCCTGGAAAGATTATAAATTTTGATCAGATTCTAAATTGTTGAGATTATGCAAAATTTTCCATCCACAATCAAGTATACAAGTTTATTGATGCTTCATCAAAATTATGGAGAGCATTTAAGTTGATTTCAGTATCCATTGAGCCACAACATGTTCTTGGCTAGCAATTTGAATTAAAAAGTTTTCATAGTGGAATTATCTTACGGTTGTGATTTCTCTTTATTTAACATGTTAGGCATAGAGGCATTGTCAACGCCAAGTCTTGTTAACCTTCAACTTGTTTGAATGAAAATAAAACTTTCTTATCAGTGATTGTGACTTTCTTTGGCTGAGTGTTAATTCAATCCTTTTAACATGGTTGTTTGAGCTTTGAGTTTTTCTTCCATTCATGATATTGCAAATTTCTTATCATGCTGGTCAATGCTGTATGAGATCCTTCTTCTTAGAAAAGGAGAGTTGTAGTACCAATATTAACATTATGGCCATACAGGGAAAAAGTAGCAGAAGCATGTTAAAGCATACCACAACAAAAGCCGCAACATGAAGCCAAACATTGTTCCTAATTGCATTTGATAAGAGAGCCACATGATCTCCATTGAAGTGGATAGTAACATCAACTAGACTTGCAAGCTTCTGAATCTCAGGTTTTTTTCAATCTCTCATCTCAGTCTTTTTGGTTTGATTGCTCTACTTTATGGGTTGAATCTAGGTTTGATTGTTCTGCTTTATGGGTTGAATCTGGGTCTGAATCTCAGGTTTTGTTGATTTGGGATTGTCATGCTTTTGGGGGTTTTGGTTTCAATCTCAGGTTTTGGTTGATCTGGAGAGTGAGCTAGTTTTCGTGGGTCTTCCTTGGGTCTGTGATGGGATTGGAGGGAAAGATGCACTCTCTTGACTTGGAGGGAGTTAAGTTTCGGCAAGAGCTTTATGGGGTCTTCTTTGAGCTAGTGGTTCAATTTAGGCTTTGGGTGGAATTGAATAGTGGTTCAGAGAAAGTGTGAGAGTGTGGTAACATGTCTGTTGTCACTCCATGAGTCAACCCACTTGAGTCAACCCCTTGTCACGGCTATACCAGAGTGGATCCACAACTGCACATCACTTCAAGAGCTTGTAATTAATGGATGCGCCAATTTGACATCACTGCCCAAAGGAATCCGTAGCTTAACGTCTTTGCAGAGGCTGAAAATTGAGAAGTGTCCCATCTTATTGCAAAGATGCGAGAGAGAAGTAGGTGAGGATTGGGCCAAGATTGCTCACATTCCAAACTTAGAATTAAACTATCCAGATTCAGGTATATACTCATCATTTTATCTTAATCCTTCGTGTAAATTGAAGTACACACCTTCTTCTCCATCATTTTCTTCATTTTTCTCTCTCAGTATTTCTTGGTTGTTAAATTTCAGATGCAGAAGTAGAAGAACCAGCTAAAGAAAAAGAGGATTTCGAGCATATTCAAAAAATCTAGGGCGTTGAATTCATGATTCCTCTATTGCGTGATCTCAAACAAAAGACAGTAAAGTCAAGTCACCCATCAAGACCCTTGCCCACCCCTACACCATGGTGTGCGAGCTGTTCTGGGCAGGAGGATTGAGCGCTGATTGGTGGGATGAAGCCCAGATTGGCATCTACACGGGAATTGGTATCCACCTTTATTTTATTTTATTTTTGTTTCTTCTGCTGTTTGGTTTTCTTAGATTTTGGCTTATTTTGTCTCGTTTTCAACATTTGTGAGTGAAGAAAAGTGGGAATTGTGTGTTGTTGTTGTTGTTAATGGTGGAGTATTGCCAAATGAAAGAGGCATACGAGAGCTAGAGCAAGATCAGCTTCTGCTTGATCTTCACCGCCACAGAGGTTGTGCAAATGAATTTGGAGGAATTAATGAATTTGGAGGAATTAATGCTCGATTCAATTCAGAAGTTTGATGTTTTTAGAAAAAAAAAAAAATAGAAGTAAAAATATTTCTTTTAAAAGTAGAACTAGAAAAAGATGCGGTGGTAATTTATTTGGTATGTGGATTTGGAAGTAGATGCATAGAAGGATTCTTTGAGTTGAGTTTTGGTTAGAGTGAAATATATAAAGTTGCCAGGGAAGCAATGAAGTCACCTCAAACAATTAAACTAGGCAGAATTTGGAGGAATTAAGCGTCGAAATCACTACATAATTCTGCAGTCTTGGGTACGTTAATAATGCATTGTCATGATGTAATTCTCGTCGAATCTAGATTGATCACATTCAAGTTTTTGATGTTCATGATATTTCAATAACTACAAAGTTAAGTCTTTGATGTGGGTTTTTCTTTATATGATTACAGGGCGAGTACTCTGAATGAGTGACCGTGAATCTTGCAAACTCCTATCCTTTTGAGGATGATTGGGTTGCAGTTTTTTCTCCTGCAAACTTCAAGTAATCTACATCTCTAGCTTTATCAGTTTGTACAGTCTAGCTAGCTAGTCGTTTTCCCATTCACAAAAAAGATTGAATAGTATTTGCAACTTAGCCAATGCCTTTTCAAGAACAGAGTAATTTTTTTTACCAAATAATGGAGATTATAGTTGTGGGACTAAAATTTCCTCTGTTAATGCATAAATTGAAGGGGTATTTTTGCTTTGAATTGGCAGCTCATCAACCTGTCTACCAGTGAATAAATTGTAGGATTTATCTTTGTTTTCCTATGTCTCTGTCTCTCTCTCCCATGGTCCTTTACTTTCATCCAAAGTACCAAATTCGAAATCTTAAAAGCAATTATACTTGCCAATTGTGATTTGATATCGAGGAGATAGCAAGGAACTTCTACAGAATGTGTCATCTTTGCTGAAATTGGGGGGGGTCATTTTTTTGGTATTACTCCTGACTGATGTACAATATAGTATGAAATAGAGGTTGTTGAATACTTGTTGTTTGGGAGTTATTTGTTAATTACATTGGGATTTACTTTGTATACGTGTTTGGATGTATTTATTGAAACTAATTCAAATATTTGATTTAGCTAGTGCTTTCAGCTGTTTATTTGCAATTTGATAATTTACTTAATTGTTTGTGTATTTTGGTTGCTTTTCTTGGTACTTAAATTAAGATAATGGGGTCTACATCCATGCACTACTCTCTCTTTCTTTCACTCTCTTTCAGTTGATTTGGTAACCTAGAAAGATTATGAACTTTGATCAGATTCTAAATTGTTGAGATTACTGAGATTCATCCATCCACAATCAAGTATATAGGGAGATACTCTTATTTTCATATTGCATTCATCTTATGTTATAAATTATAAATCTCTGATTCTCAAGCATTGACAATCTCCGTTAGTGATTTATGTTCTATTTGAGACAGAACTTTCACAAGGTAGAATTTGTGGTAGATTGGAAGTAAAACTTCATATTCTTGTCTTAAATTATGGTCTTATTTAATATTCTAAATCCCGTTGCAAAGTTAAATCATAGCTTAAATTTTTACCCGCGATTCATGGGGATCAAAATTGATTTCTGCATATTAACAATAGAAATTGTTCTTACTTGCATTTTTGCTATATATGTTTGCAGGTCAACGATGACTTTTCTGCTATGGAAAATTCATTACCATGAAACGTTTAGCTGATGGTTCCAAAAGAGTTTGGGTTCCTCATTTTCTAAGTGCACAGGTAAAGCTGAAAAAATATGTTTAGCTACAACCTATTAGTTCAAGATAGGAAATGTCTTAGTAAGACTTGTTATAAGATTATTTAGATGATAAAGTAATGCCTCTTTTAATCATGTAAAGAATGTTTTGCTGGATTTCAGTTTCTTACCGATGATCTTGTTTTCTTCTTACAGTCATATGATGATTATAAGAAGCAAAGGAGACTCGAGAGATGGCAGGGCAATGTTGTTGTGAACTGATCACACATGTTCTCTAGACTTCTATACATGGTTTGATCTCGTCTTTGTTATTGTTAGTTTTTGAATTGTCGAATTCAGTGACAAAATAGACTTGTTTACATTCCTGTCTACAGTTCATTCAGACGAGGTACAAATTTCAAATTCATAGAGACGTTCGTTTGCATTAGTGTCTGAAGCATGTCCGGACGAGACATCAATTCCAGATTCACTAAGACATTCTTCTGCAATGACGTCTGAAGCTATTCTGAACGGGATGGTTTTCTAGACTTATAGAGACGCTCGTCTGCAAGTAGTCTGGACACACTGCATCAGGTTTCTTGATTTAGTTGTGATTAACCTAGTTGCGTCCACACGAGAAAGGACCTCATCCAGACGCCGACTAAGTTATGCAGTTTTGTTTTCACAGTTTGTATTCTGTTAGACCAGGGACTCTTGTAGTTTATATATTGGAAACTGCTAAGCACAGAATAGATATAGTTTCTACATGAGAATAAGTGTGCTAAGAGAGCTAAAACAGATCATGAACAATGCACGAAGCCTATCGGAGTTCCGATGAAGGAGATCACATAAAAGAAACATTCCAGAAGTTTTGGGAGAATTATTGCGGTAGCGGACAAGTGTGTTACTTGTTTAGTACATGGGATTGTCATTTGCAAATGTTTTGTAAGTATTGAAATTGTGTAATTTCTCGTTTTTATATAGTAGAGTGATTTTTTGGGTTTGACTGCCAGGGAGTAGTTTTACTTTTGAAGAGTTCTTCAAAAGGCTTCCACTTCGTAACCAAATATTTTAGTCTTCTTGATTTACTGCACTTATATATATTTGGTAAATGCTTAAATGATTATTAATTTTTAATTTTACATATTGTTGATAAACACCTAATTAGCTCCCTATTAGGTGTAGATTGGAGTTGTACGTGTGTGTGTGTGTGTATATATATATATATATATATATATATAGTTTCCAGTTATGTTAGTTTCCCAGGTATTCAAATAGTTGTAAATCATGTTATATCTTTAGCATTGCTGGCAACATAACAAGTCCCAATGTTTAGAATCATGTCATTTTAATTCTCTTGTGAAATGCTTGAGGCTTGTCATCCATGGCCTCTCAATGGCTTCCGATGAAGGACTCATAGAGTCTGTTACTCGAGATGGAAAACCAGTGTAATTTTTCACTCATCACTGCCAATCTCTTTGAATACATCTCTTTGTGATACTAGAAATATTATAAATGGATGGTATTTCATTTTGCAATTGTTGTCAGAACTATTATTATGTGCATGCTTGCTTTGTTGCCTTGGCAAAATCGTCTGCTGGTATAAACTTGCTATTACATTTACTTTTTACCAAGTGACCTGCTAATTTGAAATTAAGATCATAGAGGGCTAAGAATGATCAATACTCAAGATTGAGGAAATAGGCATCCCATTCATCAACAAACCATTATCCTGTTTTGGAAAATGACCTTTCCATTCACAAGCAAATCTGATCAGAATTTGTAATCTTTCTAGGCTACCAAATGACCCGAAAGAGAGTGAGCGAAAGAGAGAGTAGTGAATATTTGCAGGCCCCATTATCTTAGTTTCAGTACAAAGAAAAGCTACCAATATACAAAAACAATTAAGCAAATCACCCAATTGAAAAGAAATAGCTGAAACCACCAGCTAAATCAAATATTTGAACTAGTTTGATTTACTACATCCAAACAAGTATGCAAAGTAATTAAATCCCAATGTAATTAACAAATAACTCCAAAAACAACAGCTCTAGCTTCAACAGCCTTTATATTTCATACCATGTTGTAGATGAGTCTGGAGTAGTACCAAAAAATAACCCCCTGATTTCAGCAAAGATAACACATGTTGTAGAGGTTTCCTTGCTATCTCCTCAGTTTCCAATCATAACTGCAAGTACAAATGCTTTTGAGATTTGGAATTTGATACTTTGAATGAAAGTAGAGGACCATGGGAGAGAGAGACAGGGAAAAAAATATAAAACCTGCAAATGCTAAGCAGCACAATAAATCAGCCTGATTGGTCTTCTGCTGTAAATGTATCTCTATATTTTCC
>NC_081541.1:39437736-39441572 GCF_901000735.1 Corylus avellana | reverse complement strand
AATAAATCATAGCAGTAGAGCTACCAAAACAAATACTAGCAATCTTGATTAAGATAAAATGATGAGTAATATACCTAAGCAATCGAAGATGCATGGATGTTTGACTTTTCTTTTTGCTGAGGAGGATACCGCAAGTCTAACTCTGGGATGTGAGAAATCTTGGTCCAATCTTCACCCGTTTCTCTCTCGCATCTTTGCAGTAAGATGGGACACTTCTCAACTTTTAGCCTTCGCAAAGAAGTTAGCCTACCCATTCCTTCGGGCAGCGATGTCAAACTGGAGCATCCACCAATTTCAAGCACTTGAAGTGATGTGCAGTTGTGGATCCCCTCTGGTATCGCTGTCAAGTTTTCACAATTTGAAATCTCAAGCCTTTGCAGAGTGGTCAAGTGTTGAAGCCCCGACGGGAGAGACACTAATTTCGGAAGATGTGTAAACTCCAAAGAGATGAGGCTCTTAAGGCCTTGCCATTGCATCCCATCCTCATCATTGGCTAGCTCAAGTTCATGACAATTACAAAGGTGCAGGTATTGAAGGGCAATGAGATGCCGTATACCTGGGGGAAAGAGACTTCAATCTATTGCAATTCAATATCGTCAAAGATTCAAGAGAAGTGAGGTCTTCTGGCAGAGTTTCTAGATCCAGAATGGAATTTAGTTTTATATGCTTCAATTTTGAGAGAGGATTGGATGAAGAGGAGGCTATTGGTGTTGACGTTGAGCTTTGCGGTTCTACCATATTCATCATCATTGTCTGTTGCAGTGGCTTCAGGCTCGCATTCCACAAGACCAACTCTCCTTCAAGATGCGGAAACATTGGCATGGAAGTCAACATAGGGCAATTCCAAATTTGTAGTGTTGAAAGACAAGGAAATGAAGGTATTAAACGATGCTCTTTCATTGATGTTACCGCTGTTATTTCAACGGATTTATCATTATCACTATTGATGTCCACAGAAGAATGGCTCCTCCACCACCCCTTGAGATTAGGACAAAGATCAATTTTGATTTCTTTCAAGGATGGGAAAAATGGTATTGGCGCCAATGAAGAAGAAGAGAACTCATTGCTATCACCATCATCTGATATGTACTGCAAAGTATGCAACTTTGTAAGAGAAAGATACTTAAGAAAAGGTAGTTGACTCAATGGTGGCAAATATTGGCATTTCCTACAATACCGTAATTCAAATGTAACAAGATTTGTGAGTGACAAAAGCCAAGTCGGAAGCCTTGAACCCCGATACAAGAATAAACGAAGTATTGGCAGATTTGGGTGTGGTTGGAGGCCTTCCAATAACATTTCATCATCAACATTAACGTCCAAATCATTGAAACCTCCTTTTGTACTCCACCATAAATCCAAAGCATGAAGATGTTTCTCCTTTAAATTTTTTGCCTTATATTCTGATGCAACATCTTTCCCATGCTTCAAATCTCTAATCTCTAACTCTCCTCTCAGCTTATTTAGTTTATTTAGCTCTTTTAACCCACCGCTATGTCTGGAAAGAAAGCCCGAGTAGACCACAAATCTTGATAATGTTTGAAGATTAGTCAGTTGCCCCAATCCAAGTGGCATATAAATCAAAGCACGACATCAATCTATCTTAAGATGCCTCAGATTAACTAATCTTTTAATGCCTCTCGGAAATTTTTCTAAGTTCCAACAATTAGAGAGTTTTAATGTTTGCAAATTATGCAACCTTGTTATGGACTCGGGCAGCTCCTTGATGTTACCATTTTCAGAAAGATCAAGATATTTTAAATACTTCAACTTACCAATAGAGCTTGGCACAAAATCAAGATTTCTTAGATGCATATCCAACACACGCAACAACTGAAAACTTGAAAAAATTGTATCACAATCAATGTCAACCCAAAATTCATGCCCCCTAAGGCAAAGAAATGTCCGTATCTTACTTGCTTTACACAATGATGAAATATCTATATCGTAACCCACTGATACATGACGAGTTCTCTCATCAATGTTTCTTTCCTTATAATCTAATGTGGTGATCAACGATCCGGCCACTGAAATGGCAAGATCATGCATGAGGTCATGTATTTTGCATCTAATTATGTTACCAAACTCATCAATTTCAGCTTCTTAAAAGAATGCTCTCCAAAGCAAATCCATAAAATACTCATGACCATCATGACCAACATCATCCAAGCAACGGTCTTGATCTGATAACTTGACAAAACCTTGTGCTATCCAAAGCTTAATCAGTGTTGATCTATCAATCTTGTGATCTTTGGGAAACAAACTACAATAAGCAAAGCAATTCTTCAAATGTGAAGGGAGATGATCATAACTCAACTTCAGAGTTGGTAAGATGTCACTTTCATTCTGAGATATTTTTGAGAGTTCATTGTTCTTAAAAGACAACCACCCTGTTTCGGGATTTTTGGACCGTAGTAAGCTTCCAATTGTCCTTATGGCTAGAGGGACTCCTAAACACTTTTCTAGGATCTCCCTCCCAATCGCTACGATGCTTGAATTCTTGGGCTCTTGTCCTTTCTCAAATGTCATCTGCTTAAACAAAGTCCATGAAGCATGTTCGTCTAAACCCCTTAAGGAATATGATTGAACTGTGCCGGTAATCCTTGCAACGCTTTCATTGCGGGTAGTTACTAATATTCTACTGCCTCTTGCACCACCCATCAACAGTCTTTTCAAGCCAAGCCATTTTTCAAAATCCTCATTCCACACATCATCCAACACGAGTAAGTATTTCTTTCCATCGATTTTTTCTTTAAGATAACCCATCAATGTATCCATTTCAACAATTTCTGATTTCCTCTTTGTTGCAGATTCTAAGATTTTTTCAGAAATATTTTTAACATCAAAGGTATTAGAAACACACACCCACATTTTTAGTTGAAAATGCTTTTGGACTACCTCATCATTGAATATGAGTTGAGCAAGTGTAGTTTTTCCTAATCCACCAATACCAACAATTGGGAGGATGGAAACATCCTCTTCAACGTCGGAGGCTATCAGACGGTCTATAACTGCCTTCTTATCAAGCTCTCGACCAATAACCTCTTCCGCAGGTACAAAAGAGTGAGTGTTATCCCTCTCCCTTTTCCCGACTCGTGTCTCCACATGGCGTTTCTCCAACTGGAATCTCTCCCTACTTGCGTCAATGGTGTCTAACCTCTCTCTAATCGCCTTGATCTTATGGCCCATTCCAAGACGATAAACAAGCTGATTTGATTTGGAAAAGAAAATGCGTACCTTTTTGGCCTTCTTATCAAGGGTCATTATTTCCCTTCGTAGAGCTTCAGTGGAAATAGCATCCAGCAAGTCATCTGCATCATAAATGGCATCATCTAGCTTTCCGAGCCAATCTCTGACTCCATGGTTCCCTGCAGCCTGCTTCTCCTCCGCATCCAGAAGCACAGCTTTGATTGTTGAAACGGTGTTCATCAGGCTTTGAAGCTCATCTTCAACACCCCATAGCAGTCCGATCTCTTTGGCAGCCAGTGAGCCCAAGGTCTGAATGATTCGCTCAGCACTGCCAAAGAGAAGCCGTTCTGCCATTTCTTGAATGTGAATGAAGGAATGCTCAAAAGCTTTCTTGAAGATATGTTTAGTGTGAGTAGGAAGGGTTATCTGTCGCCAATATATGTCTGCAAACTGCATTCACACCAAATCAAATCCTCAAGAATCATTTCTTAAAAAGTAAAATCAGCCCACATTTTCTCCCGAAAGAAATGCTTGAATCGCTCCGGAAAAACCTTAAACTATCGTGACATGCGACTTTTACGCTGCGCTGTCTGCCATTTTTCTATTGAAGAAGTCAAACCTCTAGCACCATTTTCAATTCAATGATT
>NC_081541.1:39406726-39437636 GCF_901000735.1 Corylus avellana | reverse complement strand
GGTTGGATGCCATTAATGCACTTGCTAGAGATTTCCACTTAAAGGTAAGTCATGTGGAGACACGAGCCGGGGGATACAGGGACAGGGATAACACTCATGGTTATGTATGTGTGGAAGCAGTTATTGGTCGAGAGAATGATAAGAAGGCAGTTATACACCGTCTGCTGGACTCCAACGTTGAAGACAATGTTTCAATCCTTCCAATTATTGCCATTGGTGGATTAGGGAAGACTACACTGGCTCAGCTCATATTCAGTGATGAGCAAATCCAAAAGCATTTTCAGCTCAAAATGTGGGTGTGTGTCTCTGATCCTTTCCAAGTTAAAAATATTGTTGAAAAAATCATAGAATCTCCCACAAACGTGAAAGAAATGCATGCATTGGTGGGTGAACTTAAAGAAAAAATCGATGGAAAGAAATACTTGCTTGTGTTGGATGATGTGTGGAATGAGGATCCTGAAAAATGGTCTCGCTTGAAACAAGTGTTGATGGGTGGTGCAAGCGGCAGTAGAATATTAGTTACTACCCGCAGTGAAATCGTTGCAAAGATTGTCGGGACTGTTGAATGATATCCCTTAAGGGGTTTAGACAAAGACGATTCATGGTCTTTATTTAAGCAGATGGCATTTGAGAGAGGACAGGAGCCGGAGGAGAATTCAAGTTTAGTAGCCATTGGGAGGGAGATCCTAGCAAAGTGTTCAGGTGTCCCGTTAGCCATAAGGACAATTGGAAGTTTACTACGTATCAAAAATTCAGAAGCAGAGTGGTTGGCATTTAAGAAGAATGAACTCGCAAAAATATCTCAGAATGAAAATGACATCTTACCAACTCTCCAGCTAAGTTATGATCATCTTCCTTCACATTTGAAGCACTGTTTTGCATATTGCAGTTTGTATCCAAAAGATTACCAGTTTAATAAATCAACTATGATTAAGCTTTGGATAGCACAAGGGTTTGTCAAGTCATCGGACCAGAACCCATGCTTGGAAGATGTTGGTCATGAGTATTTTATGGATTTACTTTGGAGATCATTCTTTCAAGAAGCTAAAATGGATGAGTTTGGTAACGTAATTACATGCAAAATGCATGACCTCATGCATGATCTTGCCGTTTCAGTAGCAGGATCGATGATTGCCACATTACATGATGATAGGGAGAGAAACGTTGCTGAAAAAGCTCGTCACGTATCAATTGTTGGTTACGATATCAATCCTTCATCAATTACAACCTTATTGAGTAAAGCAAGTAGTATGCGAACATTTCTTTGTCCTTCAACTTCAGGCAAATTTGGGGGTGAGTCAGATATTGAAGCATTTTTTTCAACTTCCAAGTTCCTGCGCGTGTTGTATTTGCGCGAGATATTTTTTAATTTTCTGCCAAGCTCCATTGGGAAGTTGAAGCATTTAAGATATCTTGATCTTTCCTGGAACATCTCTCTCCAGAAGCTATCCAATTCTATAACTAGGTTGCAGAATTTGCAAACACTAATACTCTCATATTGTGATAAGCTTGAAGAATTGCCGAGAGACATTAAAAAATTAGTCAATCTCAGGCATCTTGAGATAGAAGAATGTGATAAGTTGGCTTATATGCCACGTGGGTTGGGGCAACTGACTAATCTTCAGACTTTATCAAAATTTGTGGTCTACAAGGATCCTCTCTTTAGGCATAGCAGTGAGTTAAAAGAACTAAACGGACTAAATAACCTGAGAGGATACTTAGAAATTATAAATCTGAGAGACGGGAAAGATGCTACGTCAGAATGTAAGGCTGCAAATTTAAAGGAGAAACAACATCTTGATGCTTTGGATTTACGGTGGAGTATCAAATTAGGAGGTGTCATTGCTTCGGACGATATTGTGATGATGAAGTGTTATTGGAAGTCCTCCAACCGCACCCAAATCTGAAACGGCTTCGTTTAGAAGGCAATTACGGTGCAAGGCTTCCGAGTTGGCTTTCGTCACTCACAAATCTTGTTAGATTTGAGTTAGTGGAGTGTAGGAAATGCCAATATCTGCCTCCTTTGAATCAACTGCCTTCTCTCAAAGTTCTTCATCTTCACCGAATGGATGCTCTGGAGTACATATCATCAGGCAGTGGTGATAGCAATGAGTTTTCTTTTTTTTTCCCATCTCTCAAGGAAATTACACTCATGTTTTGCCCTAATCTCAAGGGGTGGTGGAGGAGGAGGGATTCTTCTGTGGAGGTCAATAGTGATAGTCATAATTTTGTTGAAATAACGGAGCATCCTTTACTCCCTTCCTTTCCTCGTCTTTCAATATTAAGGATATGGAGTTGCCCTATGTTGACTTCCATGCCAATGTTTCCACATCTTGAAGAAGAGTTGGTCCTTGAGATGGCGAGCTCAAAGCCACTGCAACAGACAATGATGATGAATATGGCAACACCGCAAAGTCCAACGTCAACAGCAACAGCCTCCTCTTCATCCACTCCTCTCTCAAAATTGAAGTCTATACGACTGTTTAGAATTGAGGATCTAGAAACTCTGCCAGAGGAGTGGTTGAAGAACCTCACTTCTCTCAAGTATTTAAATATAGACAGCTGCAATAGATTAAATTCTCTCTCCCCAGGTATACAACATCTCACTGCCCTTCAAAGCCTGGTTCTTGATAATTGTCATGAGCTTGAGCTTCTCAATGATGAGGATGGGATGCAGTGGCAAGGCCTTAAGAGCCTCCTATCTTTGGAGTTTACAGGGCTTCCGAAATTGGTCTCTCCCGTTGGGGCTTCAACATGCAACCACTCTACAAAGGCTCAAGATTTCAAATTGTGAAAACTTGACGGCTATACCAGAGGGGATCCACAACTGCACATCACTTCAAGTGCTTGAAATTGATGAATGCTCCAGTTTGACATCACTGCCCGAAGGAATGCGTAGCCTAACGTATTTGCAGACGCTGAAAATTCATAACTGTCCCATCTTACTGCAAAGATGTGAGAGAGAAGCGGGTGAGGATTGGGCCAAGATTGCTCACATTCCAGAGTTAAAAATTAACTGAGTCAGGTATATACTCATCATTTTATCTTAATCCTTCGTGTAAAGAACAGAAGAAACAGAGGATTTGGAGCATATTCAGAAAATCTAGGGCGTTGAATTCATGATTCCTCTATTGCGTGATCTCAAACAAAAGACAGTAAAGTCAAGTCACCCATCAAGATCCTTGCCCACCCCTACACCATGGTGTGCGAGTTGTACTGGGCAGGAGGATTGAGCGCTGATTGGTGGGATGAAGCCCAGATTGGCATCTACACGGGAATTGGTATCCAATTTTATTTTATTTTATTTTTGTTTCTTCTGCTGTTTGGTTTTCTTAGATTTTGGCTTATTTTGTCTCGTTTTCAGCATTTGTGAGTGAAGAAAAGTGGGAATTGTGTGTTGTTGTTGTTGTTAATGGTGGAGTATTGTCAAATGAAAGAGGCATACGAGAGCTAGAGCTTGTGCAAATGAATTTGGAGGAATTAATGCTTTGATTCAATTCAGAAGTTTGATGATTTTAGAAAAAAAAAATAGAAGTAAAAATATTTCTTTTAAAAGTAGAACTAGAAAAAGATGCGGTGGTAATTTATTTGGTAAGTGGATTTGGAAGTAGATGCATAGAAGGACTCTTTGAGTTGAGTTTTGGTTAGAGTGAAATATATAAAGTTTCCAGGGAAGCAATGAAGTCACCTCAAACAATTAAACTAGGCAGAATTTGGAGGAATTAAGCGTCGAAATCACTACATAATTCTGCAGTCTTGGGTACGTTAATAATGCATTGTCATGATGTAATTCTCGTCGAATCTAGATTGATCACATTCAAGTTTTTGATGTTCATGATATTTCAATAACTACAAAGTTAAGTCTTTGATGTGGGTTTTTCTTTATATGATTACAGGGCGAGTACTCTGAATGAGTGACCGTGAATCTTGCAAACTCCTATCCTTTTGAGGATGATTGGGTTGCAGTTTTTTCTCCTGCAAACTTCAAGTAATCTACATCTCTAGCTTTATCAGTTTGTACAGTCTAGCTAGCTAGTCGTTTTCCCATTCACAAAAAAGATTGAATAGTATTTGCAACTTAGCCAATGCCTTTTCAAGAACAGAGTAATTTTTTTTACCAAATAATGGAGATTGTAGTTGTGGGACTAAAATTTCCTCTGTTAATGCATAAATTGAAGGGGTATTTTTGCTTTGAATTGGCAGCTCATCAACCTGTCTACCAGTGAATAAATTGTAGGATTTATCTATGTTTTCCCATGTCTCTGTCTCTCTCTCCCATGGTCCTTTAGTTTCATCCAAAGTACCAAATTTGAAATCTTAAAAGCAATTGTACTTGCAGTTGTGATTTGATATTGAGGAGATAGCAAGGAACTTCTACAGAATGTGTCATCTTTGCTGAAATTGGGGGAGTCATTTTTTTGGTATTACTCCTGATTGATGTACAATATAGTATGAAATAGAGGTTGTTGTTTGGGAGTTATTTGTTAATTACATTGGAATTTACTTTGTATACGTGTTTGGATGTATTTATTGAAACTAATGCAAATATTTGATTTAGCTAGTGCTTTCAGCTGTTTATTTGCAATTTGATAATTTACTTAATTGTTTGTATATTTTGGTAGCTTTTCTTGGTACTTAAACTAAGATAATGGGGTCTACATCCATGCACTACTCTCTCTTTCTTTCACTCTCTTTCAGTTGATTTGGTAGCCTGGAAAGATTATGAACTTTGATCAGATTCTAAATTGTTGAGATTACTGAGATTCATCCATCCACAATCAAGTATATAGGGAGATACTCTTATTTTCATATTGCATTCATCTTATGTTATAAATCATAAATCTCTAATTCTCAAGCATTGACAATCTCCGTTAATGATTTATGTTCTATTTGAGACTGAACTTTCACAAGTTAGAATTTGTGGTAGATTGAAAGTAAAACTTCATATTCTTGTCTTAAATTATGGTCGTATTTAATATTCTAAATCCCATTGCAGAGTTAAATCATAGCTTAAATTTTTACCCACAATTCATGGGGATCAAAATTGGTTTCTGCATATTAGCAATAGAAATTGTTCTTACTTGCATTTTTGCTATATATGTTTACAGGTCAACGATGACTTTTCTACTATGGAAAATTCATTACCCTGAAACGTTTAGCTGATGGCTCCAAAAGAGTTTGGGTTCCTCATTTTCTAAGTGCACAGGTAAAGCTGAAAAAATATGTTTAGCTACAACCTATTAGTTCAAGATAGGAAATGTCTTAGTAAGACTTGTTATAAGATTATTTAGATGATAAAGTAATGCCTCTTTTAATTATGTAAAGAATGTTTTGCTGGATTTCGGTTTCTTACCGATGATCTTGTTTTCTTCTTACAGTCAATGATGATGATAAGAAGCAAAGAAGACTCGAGAGATGGCAGGGCAATGTTGTTGTGAACTGATCACACATGTTCTCTAGACTTCTATACATGGTTTGATCTCGTCTTTGTTATTGTTAGTTTTTGAATTGTCGAATTTAGTGACAAAATAGACTTGTTTACATTCCCGTCTACAGTTCATTTGTACAAGGTACAAATTCCATATTCACAGAGACGTTCGTCTGCATTAGTGTCTGAAGCATGTCCGGATGAGACATCAATTCCAGATTCACTGAAACATTCTTCTGCAATGACGTTTGAAGCTATTTTGAACGAGATGGTTTTCCAGACTTATAGAGACGCTCGTCTGCAAGTAGTCTGGACGCGCCGCATCAGGTTTCTTGATTTAGTTGTGATTAACCTAGTTGCGTCCACACGAGAAAGGACCTCATCCAGACGCCGACTAAGTTATGCAGTTTTATTTTCACAGTTTGTATTCTGTTAGACTAGGGACTCTTGTAGTTTATATATTGGAAACTGCTAAGCACAGAATAGATATAGATTCTACGTGAGAATAAGTGTGCTAAGAGAGCTAAAACAAATCATGAACAATGCACGAAGCTTGTCGGAGTTCCGGTGAAGGAGATCACATAAAAGAAACATTCCAGAAGTTCTAGGAGAATTACTGCGGTAGCGGACAAGTGTGTTACTTGTTTAGTACACGGGGTTGTCATTTGCAAATGCTTTGTAAGTATTGAAATTGTGTAAATTCTCGTTTTTTTATAGTAGAGTGATTTCTTGGGTTTGACTGTCTCAGAGTAGTTTTACTTTTGAAGAGTTCTTCAAAAGATTTCAACTTCGTAACCAAATATCTGTGTCGTATTAATTTACTGCACTGATATATATTTGTTAAATGCTTAAATGATTATTAATTTTTAATTTTACATATTGTTGATAAACACCTATTTAACTCCCTATTAGGTGTAGATTGAAGTTGTACGTGTGTGTGTGTGTGTATATATATATATATAGTTTCCAGTTATGTTAGTTTCCCATGTATTCAAATAGTTGTAAATGTTGTTCAAAATTATGCAAGGGATTGGGGCCTTGTAGAATCACCTTCCCATTAAAAAAAGGGTAACACAATTGTGAAGTTATGTTATATCTTTAGCATTGTTGGCAACATAACAAGTACCAATGTTTAGAATCATGTCATTTTAATTTGCTTGTGAAATGCTTGAGGCTTGTCATCCATGGCCTCTCAATTGCTTCCGATGAAGGACTCATAGAGTCTGTTACTCGGGATGGAAAACCAGTGTAATTTTTCACTCATCACTGCCAATCTCTTTGGATACATCTCTTTGTGATACTAGAAATATTATAAATGGATGGCATTTCATTTGGCAATTGTTGTCAGAACTACTATTATGTGCATGCTTGTTTTGTTGCCTTGGCAAAATCGTCTGCTGATATAAACTTGCTGTTACATTTACTTTTTACCAAGTGACCTGCTAATTTGAAATTAAGATCATAGAGGGCTAACAATGATCAATACTCAAGATTGAGGAAATAGGCATCCCATTCATCAACAAACCATTATCTGTTTTGGAAAATGACCTTTCCATTCACAAGCAAATCTGATCAGAATTTGTAATCTTTCTAGGCTACCAAATGACCCGAAAGAGAGAGTAGTGAATATTTGCAGGCCCCATTATATTAGTTTCAGTACAAAGAAAAGCTACCAATATACATAAACAATTAAGCAAATCACCCAATTGAAAAGAAATAGGTGAAACCACCAGCTAAATCAAATATTTGAACTTGTTTGATTTACTACATCAAACAAGTATGCAAAGTAATTAAATCCCAGTGTAGTTAACAAATAACTCCGAAAACAACAGCTCTTCAACAACCTTTATATTTCATACCATGCTGTAGATGAGTCAGGAGTACTACTAAAAGATAACCCCCTGATTTCAGCAAAGATGACACTTTTTGTAGAGGTTTCCTTGCTATCTCCTCAGTTTCCAATCATAACAGCAAGTATGAATGCTTTTGAGATTTGGAATTTGATACTTTGAATGAAAGTAGAGTACCATGGGAGAGAGAGACAGAGGGAAAAAAATATTAAAACTGCAAATGCTAAGCAGCACAATAAATCAGCCTGATTGGTCTTCTGCTGTAAATGTATCTCTATATTTTCCTGCGAAAGCATTACACTGTAAAGTAAGGTGGAAGCAAAAATCAAAGAAATATTGTCTTGATTCAAATTAAAGCAACCAAAGTCCCAACTAAAAAATATATAAATTTCGTATGCATGAGATTTCATTACAATTCAAATTTGTTTTATTTCAATTGCAAAAGACAAATAAATCATTGCACTAGAGCTACCAAAACAAATACTAGGAATCTTGATTAAGATAACATGATGAGTAATATACCTAAGCAATTGAAGATGCATGGATGTTTGACTTTTCTTCTTGCTGAGGAGGATACCGCAAGTTTAACTCTGGGATGTGAGAAATTTTGGCCCAATCCTCACCCGTTTCTCTCTCGCATCTTTGCAGTAAGATGGGACACTTCTCAACTTTTAGCCTTCGCAAAGAAGTTAGCCTACCCATTCCTTCGGGCAGCGATGTCAAACTGGAGCATCCACCAATTTCAAGCACTTGAAGTGATGTGCAGTTGTGGATCCCCTCTGGTATGGCCGTCAAGTTTTCACAATTTGAAATCTCAAGCTTTTGCAGAGTAGTCAAGTGTTGAAGCCCCTGGGAGAGACACTAATTTTGGAAGATGTGTAAACTCCAAAGAGATGAGGCTCTTAAGGCCTTGCCATTGCATCCCATCCTCATCATTGGCTAGCTCAAGTTCGCGGCAATTACAAAGATGCAGGTATTGGAGGGCAGTGAATTGTTGTATACCTGGGGAGAGAGACTTTAATCTATTGCAGTTCAATATCGTTAAAGACTCGAGAGAATTGAGGTCCTCTGGTAGAATTTCGAGATCTGCAATGGAATTCAATTTTATGTACTTCAATTTTGAGAGAGGAGTGGATGAAGAGGAGGCTATTGCTATTGATGTTGGGCTTTGCAGTGCTGCCATATTCATCATCATTGTTTGTTGCAATGGCTTCAAGCTCGCATTCCACAGGACCAACTCTCCTTCAAGATGTGGAAACATTGCCATGGAAGTCAACATAGGGCAATTCCAGATTTGTAATGTTGAAAGATGAGGAAATGAAGGGAATGAATGATGCTCCATCATCGATATTACTGCAGTTGTTTGAACGGAATTATCATTATCACCATTGATGTCCTCAGAAGAATGCCGCCTCCACCACCCCTTGAGATTAGGACAAAGATCAATTTTGATTTCCTTCAAGGATGGAAAAAATGGTATTGGTGCCGATGAAGAAGAAGAGAACTCATTACTATCACCACCATTTGATATGTACTGCAAAGTATCCAACATTGTAAAAGAAAGATACTTGAGAGAAGGCAATTGACTCAATGGTGGCAGATATTGGCATTTCTTACACATCCATAATTCAAATCTAACAAGATTTGTGAGTAACAAAAGCCAACTCGAAAGCCTTGAACCCGGATAGTTTACTAAGGAAAGTTGTTTCAGATTTGGGTGCGGTTGGAAGCCTTCCAATAACATTTCATCATCAACATTAACATTCAAATCATTGACATCTCTTTGAGTATTCCACCATAAATGCAAAGAATGAAGATGTTGGTTCTCCTTTAAATTTGCAGCCTTATATTTCGACGCAACATCTTTCTCATGTCTCAAATCTCTAATGACCAACTCTCCTGCCAGCTTATTTAGTTTGTTTAGTTCTTTTAACTCACCGCTATGCTTGGAAAGAGAACCCGTGTGGACCACAAATCTTGATAGAGTATGAAGATTAGTTAGTTGCCCCAATCCACGTGGCATATAAGTCAAAGAACAACATCCATCTATCTCAAGATGTCTGAGGTTGACTAATCTTTCAATGCATCTCGGAAATTTTTCTAAGTTCCAACAATTAGAGAGTTTTAGTGTTTGCAAATTCTGTAATTTGGTTATAGAATTGGGCAACTTCTTGATATTGCTGTTTTCAGAAAGATCAAGATATTTTATATGCTTCAACTTACCAATGGAGCTTGGCACAAAATCAAGATTTTTTAGATGCATATCCAACACACGCAACAATTTAAAACTTGAAAAAATTGCATCACAGTCAATCTCAGCCCCAAAGCCTTGGCCACCGAGGTAAAGAAATGTTCGTATCCTACTTGCTTTACACAATGAAGAAATATGTGTATCATTACCAACAAATGATACATGATGAGTTTTCTTATCAATGTTTCTCCCCTTAACATCAAATGAGGTGATCAATGATCCTGCCACTGATATGGCAAGATCATGCATGAGGTCATGTATTTTGCATCGAATTCTGTTACCAAACTCATCTATTTCAGCCTCTTGAAAAAATGATCTCCAAAGCAAATCCATAAAATACTCATGACCAACATCTTCCAAGGATCGGTCTTGATCTGATAACTGGACAAACCCTTGTGCTATCCAAAGTTTAATCAGTGTTGATCTATCAATCTTGTAATCTTTTGGAAACAAACTACAATAAGCAAAGCAATGCTTCAAATGTGAAGGAAGTTGATCATAACTCAGTTTTAGAGTTGGTAAAATGTCATTTTCTTTTTGAGATATATTCGAGAGTTCATTGTTCTTAAAAGACAACCACTCTAATTCAAGATTTTTGGAGCGTAGTAAACTTCCAATTGTCTTTATGGCGAGAGGGACACCTAAACACTTTTCTAGGATCTCCCTCTCAATTGCTACAATGCTTGAATTCTTTGGCTCTAGCCCTTTCCCAAATGCCATCTGCTTAAATAAAGACCATGAAGCAGGTTTGTCTAAACCCCTTAAGGAATATGATTGAACTGTGCCGGTAATCCTTGCAACGCTTTCATTGCGGGTAGTTACTAATATTCTACTGCCTCTTGTACCACCCATCAATAGTCTTTTCAAGCCAAACCATTTTTCATAATCCTCATTCCACACATCATCCAACACGAGTAAGTATTTCTTTCCATCGATTTTTTCTTTAAGATAACCCATCAATGTATCCATTTCAACAATTTCTGATTTCCTCTTTGTTGCAGATTCTAAGTTTCAAAAATATTTTTAACATCAAAGGTATTAGAAACACATACCCACATTTTTAGTTGAAAATGCTTTTGGACTACCTCATCATTGAATATGAGTTGAGCAAGTGTAGTCTTTCCTAATCCACCAATACCAACAATTGGGAGGATGGAAACATCCTCTTCAACGTCGGAGGCTATCAGACGGTCTATAACTGCCTTCTTATCAAGCTCTCGACCAATAACCTCTTCCGCAGGTACAAAAGAGTGAGTGTTATCCCTCTCCCTTTTCCCGACTTGTGTCTCCACATGGCGTTCCTCCAACTGGAATCTCTCCCTACTTGCATCAATGGTGTCTAACCTCTCTCTAATCACCTTGATCTTATGGCCCATTCCTAGACGATAAACAAGCTGATTTGATTTGGAAAAGAAAATGCGTACCTTTTTTGCCTTCTTATCAACGGTCATTATTTCCCTTCGTAGAGCTTCAGTGGAAATAGCATCCAGCAAGTCATCCGCATCATAAATGGCATCATCTAGCTTTCCGAGCCAATCTCTGACTCCACGGTTCCCTTCAGCCTGCTTCTCCTCTGCATCCAGAAGCACAGCTTTGATTGTTGAAACTGTGTTCATCAGGCTTTGAAGCTCATCTTCAACACCCCATAGCAGTCCGATCTCTTTGGCGGCCAGTGAGCCCAAGGTCTGAATGATTCGCTCAACAGTGCCAAAGAGAAGCCGTTCTGCCATTTCTTGAATGTGAATGAAGGAATGCTCAAAAGCTTTCTTGAAGATATGTTTGGTGTGAGTAGGAAGGGTTATCCGTCGCCAATATATGTCTGCAAACTGCATTCACACCAAATCAAATCCTCAAGAATCATTTCTTAAAAGGTAAAATTAGTCCACATTTTCTCCCGAAAGAAATGCTCGAATCGCTCCGGAAAAACCTTATACTATCGTGACATGCGACTTTTACGCTGCGCTGTCTGCCATTTTTCTATTGAAGAAGTCAAACCTCTAGCACCATTTTCAATTCAATGATTTAAAGCCTTGTTCCCTGAACCCTTCCCGTGAAACCTCACCGATCTTTCCAGCTTGATTCTTTCAAAGTCAATGCATGATGACGTATTGATTGTATTCGACGCTTCTACGTACATTTTACATTTAAGACTTTTTTGATACTACTGGGCAATGCATGCTTAGGCTTCCATGACGATTGATGATCGTCCGTCAACGGGAGGATTTTGTATTTTTTTTTTTTTTTTTGGGAGAGAATCGTGATCTTTAATGACTACTTTGAAGGAATTTTAACCTCCAAAATACAATAAACTGTATTCTAAAACAATATTTAACTCGATGATTTTTATTAATAGTTCGACTTTAAATAGAGAAACAATAGACTACCGTTTACATAATAAACCAATTCTTTCAAAAAAAAAAAAAAAAAGTAAATCAATAAGAATTCAATTTATTCACTTCAATGGAAAAATATCTAGAGCTGGTAAAGCTCTAAACAACAAGAGCAGATTGCTTTAGGGTAACAACATCATAAATAATGTCAGGAATCTCTTCTATCCATATTTTCTCCTCGAGCTCCTTAAGCGCGGCCTTCGCTAATCCATGAGCAGCCCCGTTTGCCGTTCGTTTTACATGCCCGATCTCCAAACTTCGAAAAGCCTTTAGTGCTTCAAGAGTATCTCCAGCAATCTGCCTATATAAACCAATTAAGTCTTGACTTCTAAGGCTAAGACGATTTTAATTAGAAAAGAATCGAACTCTTTATTATTGGACTCTAATACAACACGGGACAATATCAAATAATTATTATCACATCATTCCCTTTCCTTAACAATTTCCTTGTTCCCAAGAAAAATTCTAAAACTAATCTAAATGAAATCCAATTAACAAATAATAAATAAATAAAAACTGCACAAGCCATGGCTCAGGACATGTTTTTCAACTCTAGTTGCCTTGCAGTTTCCTTTCTTTTAAAATCTATAGGTCTCAACTCACTCACACCAACTTAATTTTTTATCTCCTACTATTACTGAATCTTTGATTTTGTGCATAAAATGTCTTCCAAATGCATATATTGTTTATGGAGGAGTCATTTTGTGAGGTAATTTTCCTTGTGAGTTGTGACTGTTCATGACAAGGAAAAACACATTTTACTCCTATGTGGTTAGGCCTTAAAAACACAAAACCTCCGTAAGTTTTATATATGCAAGTACTTCTAAATGTCATTTTTATGCCTCTATTTTGTCCCTCCAAAATTAATGTGATGTTTAAAATTATCATTTGATCAAAATCTAATAGTGATTTCAAAGCCACATCAATTTTAGAATGACACAAAAAGGATTGACATAAGGACTTCTAGCATTACTCATTTTAGGCGTAATTTTTAACCCCTGATAGTCATGTTCAAAGAGTGAAATTAACATATAAGCTACACATTACCTCTTAACCAATCAGAAATTGCCATGTCATTGAATTTTTTTTCTCACTTTTTCTTAAATTTATCACTTAAGTCATTCATAATAATAATAAATAATAATAAAAAATAAAAAAACTAAAATCCAGTAAATTATTAGTAGGATATATTTTTTCACTGAAAAAGAAAAAGAAAACCAATTTGGCTATACATGATGAGAGTGTGGGTGAAGGTCTAGCATTAATTCATGATGTGGCATAATGGAACTAGTTATAGGCTAAACACATTAACACACAGGTTTGCTTCTCCTTGACAATTTTCCTTTTCTCTACTAATTGGAGCAGAGTTTAAGTAAAAAGCTGGTGCATATTGTCTGAGCTGCTTTGCCATGGTTTCTTTGTTGATTTTCAGGTATTCCTTCTCCCAAATTGTATAGCAGTCATTTTAATCCTCTTGTGAATTGCTTGATGTCATCCATGGCCTCCCACTGGCTTCTGATGAAGGGCAAGGAAAACCAGAGTAATTTTTTCACTCATCACTGCCAATCTCTTTGGATACATCTTGATGCAGTACGACTTAGTGGGCTGCAGCGAAGAACAACAATAAAGCAACAGATATATAATTATAGATCTTGAGTCTATCAATGATTTGAGAATTCTTCTCAAAATATAGTCTATCTATGATTTCAAGGAAAAATATGAAAAAAAACTCACCCATGAGTAATTCTTATTCAACAAAATTAATAATAAACAACAATTGTCTTTCTCTGGAGCCTACAAGCATATATGTATAGCCCAAAACCCTAAACCTAATAAAATATGACATAAATACCCCCAAAACCCTAAATCTAATAAAATAACGAAATAAAGACTCTTAAAACCCTAACCCTACTAAAACAACAACATAAAGTCGACTAGAAAATAATAAAATGCAGAAAAGTAACATAAGCCTCCCATGTGCGCTTGAGCACAATTATAGGTGCGATCGAGCGCAGGTGGGCGCTCGATCGCAGTACCAGAGGGTGTGCGAACGGGATCTGATCTGCATGATTCTCCCCAGGTTGGAGAGAATTCGTCCTTGAATTCGGCCGGTACTTTCCATGGTCCTTCGGATGTCCAAACAACTCATTCCACTCGCCCTTTCTCAAGATCAAGACAAGGCAACACCCCAAAATAAACGTGACGCTTCTCATCATCGAAATACCTTGATGGTTGTCATGAAAGCCCCATACACCATTTGGCAATACTTAAGATTTGTCGTTCTTCGTTCGTTCCTTCTCCCTTCCATGTGCCATGAAGATACTCAAGAATGAATTAGTCGTAGTTGCCCTTGTGAATAAATAATTCTCCTCAACCGCATAGATCTCACCACAATCATTATTAGAAGAATTTAAAATACTTTCAACCCCAAGGAAATCAACATAATCAACCCCTTCATCATTATAATGAGACATTTCACCTGAAAGGTCTTCATCAACCTCTTTATAATTGCCGATGTCACCCGTGGGCTCTTCCTCTTCCAATTGATCATCTTTGAGGTAGAGGCCGCCAAACATGAGAGAAAAACCATCTTCTTCGTACCCTTCCTCTTGGTCATCTTCTTCGGGGTAGAGGCCGCCAAACATGGAAGAAAATCCGTCCTCTTCAATCTCGTCCTTTAGGTCATATGCCAAAGGTCCTTCAATCGGTTCTTCCTTATTGACATTGTCATCATAGGTAGGTGGGGAATCCCAATCCACAAATCCTTACGAAGAATCTACAACATCTTCATGTCTAAACTCTTCATCAATGAATTCGGATTCCTGAAACTCTTCATCTATAGATTCTTTTTTCTCCTCCACAAAATATGGATTCGGTTTATGGATTTGTGGTTGGAAAGTAGGGGTCCAATTGGCCTGTTGTGGACTATTCGCCTCACTCCATGTTTCCCTAAATACCTCTTTTTTTGTATAAATTTTCTTTTTTCCTTGTCACAGCCATAGACCCTTGTCTCCAATTTTGTGACTTTTGGCCCATGGTATAACTATAGGGCAAGAAAGCAACTCGCATATATTTCAATAGTTTCTCCCAACTATTGATCTTCAATTTGCCTTGCCGCATCCTAGTTTTCTTTAGTTGTTGCCACCACGCACCAACTCTTCCCCGAAATGTGCGTACCACCAAAGAGACTCGTTATTCATTGGGCACCCCGTTGAATTCAAGAACCTCTTCAACAGCCAACACCCAATCCAAAAATTCTTCAGGTTCTAAATCCCCGTCGAATTCCAGAATATTGAGTTTGAATCTACTCACCCACCGATTGGCATGAGCTTGTGCAAGGTGCTGACGTCCGTGCGTTCGACGCTCTGCAAACGGGTTTCTAGATCTGTTCTCATATTGACCACACAAGTTAGATAATTGGGTAGTGAGGTCTTCAATTTGATCCCTCATAGCCCTAAATCGATCCTCCGTGTGTTGCCAATGTTCAGCGATAGATTTGCCTTCTACCTCCGCGAATCACGGTCTTGGTTGGCGACGACAACTGTTCGGCCCACCACTCATGTGCCACAAGCCAATTGCCGGTTGCCCCTGAACAACAATAAAGCAGCGGATATGTAATTCTAGATCTTGAGTTTATCAATGATTTGAGAATTCTTCTCAAAATATAGAGTCTATCTTATTCACCTATGAGTAATTCTTATTCAACAAAATCAATAATAAACAACAACTGTATTTTTCTGGAGGCTACAAGCATATATTTATAGCCCAAAATCCTAAACCTAATAAACTATGACATAAATACTACCAAAACCCTAAGCCTAATAAACTAACGAAATAAAGACTCTTAAAACCTTAACCCTACTAAAGCAACAACATAAAGTCGGCTAGAAAATAATAAAATGCAGAAAAGTAACATAAGCCTCCCATGTGCGCTCAAGCACAATTACAAGTGCAATCAAGTGCAGGTGGGCACTCGATCGCAAGATCAATCGCAGTACCAGGGGGTGTGCGAACGGGATCTGATCTGCATCACATCTCCTTGTGGTACTGTCACTTCATTCTCAAATGACTTGCTAATTTGAAAGATCATCAAGTGTTAAGAATGATCAATAGTCAAGATTAAGGAAATAGGCATTCCACTTATCAACAAACCATTATCCTGTTTTGGAAAATGACCTTTGCATTCATAAGCAAATCAAGTATTCTTTCTAGGCTACCAAATGAACCGGAAGAGAGAGTAGTGAATATTTGCAGGCTTCATTACCTTAGTTTCAGTATCAAGAAAACCTACCAATATACATAAAGAATTAAGCAAATCACCAAATTGCAAATAAATAGCTGAAAGCACTAGCTAAATCAAATATTTGAACTAGTTTGATTTACTACATCCACACAAGTATGCAAAGTAAACTCCAATGTAATTAACAAATAACTCCAAAAACAACAGCTCCTCAACAACCTTTATATTTCATACCATGTCGTAGATGAGTCAGAAGTACTACCAAAAAATGACCCTCTAATTTCAGCAAAGATGACAAATTTTGTAGAGGTTTCCTTGCTACCTCCTCAGTTTTCAACCATAACTGCAAGTATAGATGCCTTTAATATTTGGAAATTGATATTTTGAATGAAAGTAGAGGACCATGGGAGAGAGAGACAGAGAGAAAAACAAATATAAAACCTGCAAATGCTAATCAGCACATTAAATCAGCCTGATTGCTCTTCTAGTACTGTAAATGTACCTTTGGAAGGTGACGTGCCACTGTTCATATGTCACCAGTTGGTGACGTGTGATCAGTGCCACACGTCACTAACCCATTTGCAGTATCATATTTTTTTGCTGTTTCAAAAATGTCACTAACCACACGTCACAAATGGATAGTCATTAAACAATGAATTTTTTACAATACTGTAAAGTAAGGTGGGAGCAAAAATCAAAGAAAGATTGTCTTGATTCAAACTAAAGCAACCAAAGTCCCAACTGAAAAATATATACTTATACAATTATTAATGGGTCTATTGTGATAAGACCACTTAAGAACAAACTAAAAAACATCTCACTCACTACCATCGTTTTAGAGCTATCAAAACAAATAGCAAGCCCTGTGAAAATCTTACATATAAAATCGAAAGATAAGTAAAGAAAAACTATTGTAAAATGGAGCTTAAAAATTAAACACTATGACAATACATCGACACCATTATCAACAACCATTAACTACGACAACCCTATCATTTTTTCGCTCACAAAAGCTGAAAAACAAGACAATTAAACAAAAATCTAAGAAAACCAAACAAGAGAATAAATTTGGATACCAATTCCCATGTAGGGGCCAATCCTCCTGCACAGTACAACTCACACACCATGGTGTAGAGGTGGGCAAAGATCTTGATGAGCAGAATTCTGGGACAACGATGAATTGAATTGACTCAATCCCAGGGACAACGACTTTACTTATTGTCTTTTGTTTGAGATGACAGCAATGAGGTGGTTGGAAGAGCAAGAACAAAGGATAATTGTTTGTCTCGATATGTGAAGAATCAGCACCGTAGATTTTTGAATATGCTACAAATCCTCTGTTTCTTCTGTGCTTCAATGGGTTCTGCTGCTTCTGCATCTAAAATTTAAAAACCAAGAAATATTGAGAGAGAGAGAGAGAAAAATGAAGAAAATCAATGTGAAGTCAATTTCCATGAAGAATTCAGATAAAATGATAAGTAATATACCTAAATAATCCAAGATGCATGGATGTTTGACTTTTCCTTTTGCTGAGGCGGATACCGCAAGTCTAACTTTGGGATGTGAGAAATCTTAGCCCAATCCTCACCCACTTCTCTCTCGCATCTTTGCAATAAGATGGGACACCTTTCAACTTTTAGCCTCTGCAAAGACCTTAGCCTACGCATTCCTTCGGGTAGTGATGTCAAACTGGAACATCCACCAATTTCAAGCACTTGAAGTGATATGCATTTATACATCCACTTTGGCATAGCCATCAAGTTTTCACAATTTGAAATCTCAAGCCTTTGTAGAGTTGCCCCATGTTGAAGCCCCAACGGGAGAGACACCAATTTGGGAAGTCTTGAGAAGCTGAGAGAGAAGAGGCTCGTAAGGCTTTGCCATTGCATCCCATCCTCATCATTGGCTAGCTCGAGCTCAAGACAATTAAAAAGAACTAGCTCCTGAAGGGCGGTGAGATGTTGTGTACCTGGGGAGAGAGAATTTAATCTATTGCAGTTCCATATCGTTAAAGACTTGAGAGAAGTGAGGTTCTGCAACCACTTTGGCAGAGTTTTTAGGTCCGCAATGGAATTCAGTTTTATATACTTCAATTTTGAGAGAGGAGTGGATGAGAAGGAGGCTATTGATGTTGACATTGGGCTTCGCCGTGCTGCCATATTCATCATCATTGTTTGTTGCAATGGCTTCAAGCTAGTGATTTCTAGGACCAACTCTTCTTCAAGATATGGAAACATTAGCATGGAAGTCAACATAGGGCAATTCCATTTCCATAATATTGAAAGACGAGGAAAGGAAGTGAGTAAACGATGATTCGTTATCCTCCACCACCCCTTGAGATTAGGGCAATCACATAGCCGGATTTCCTTGAGGGATGGGAAAAATGCTACCAGTGCCGATGAAGAAGAAGATGACTCGTTACTATCTAATATGTACTCCATTTCATCCAATTGCTCAAGAACAAGATACTTGAGAGAAGGCAATCGACTCAATGATGGCAGATATTGGCATTTCGTGCACATCCATAATTCAAATCTAACAAGATTTGTGAGTGACAAAAGCCAACTAGGAAGCCTTGAACCCCCATAGTTTCCTAAATGAAGCTGTTTCAGATTTGGGTGTGGTTGGAAGCCTTCCAATGACATTTCATCCTCAACGACATCAGAAACACTTCCTTCATAACTCCACCATAAATGCAAAGCATGAAGATGTTGTTTCTCCTTTAGATTTGCAACCTCATATTCTGACGCAACACCTTCCACATGTCTCCGATTTTCAATCGGTAACTTTCCTCTCAAGTTATTTAGTCTATTTAGTTCTTTTAACCCACTACTATGCCCAGAGAGAGGATCCCAGTTGACCACAAATCTTAGTAACGTCTGAAGATTAGTCAATTTCCCTAATCCACATGGCATATAAGTAAAAGCAAGGCATCCATCTATCTCAAGATGCCTGAGGTTCACTAATTTTTCAATGTCTCTCGGCAATTCTTCTAGTAAAGCACAATAGGAGAGTCTTAATGTTTGCAAATTTTGCAATCTCGTTATAGAATTGGGCAACTTCTTGATCATGAAGTTCCCAGAAAGATCAAGATATCGTAAATGCTTCAACTTACCGATAGAGCTTGGGACAAAATCAATATTAATTGTTTTATGCATATCCAGCACACGCAACAACTTAAAACTTGAAAAAATTGCATCACAATCAATCTCAGCCCCAAAGTAATCGCCATCGAGGCAAAGAAATGTGCGTATCCTACTTGCTTTACACAACGATTTTGAAATAGATAAAATATCTATATCATAACCAACTGATGCATGACGAATTTTCTCATCAATGTTTCTTTCCTTATCATCTAAGGTGGTGATCGACGCTCCTGCCACGGTTATGGCAAGATCATGCATGAGGTCATGTATTTTGCATTGAATTATGTTACCAAATTCATCCATTTCAGCTTCTTGAAAGAATGATCTCCAAAGTAAATCCATAAAATATTCATTACCAACATCTTCCAAGCATCAGTTTTGATCTGATAATTTGACGAACCCTTGTGCTATCCAAAGCTTAATCAGTGTTGATCTATCAATCTTGTAATCTTTTGGAAGCAAACTACAATAAGCAAAACAATGCTTCAAATGTGAAGGAAGTTGATCATAACTCAGCTTTAGAGTTGGTAAGATGTCATTTTCTTTCTGAGACATTTTTGAGAGTTCATTATTCTTAAAAGACAACCACTCTGTTTCTGGATTTTTAGAGTGTAGTAAACTTGCGATTGTCCTTATGGCTAGAGGGACACCTAAACACTTCTCTAGGATCTCCCTCCCAATTGCAACAATTCTTGAATTCTCTGGCTCTTGTCCTTTCTCAAATGCTATCTGCTTAAATAAAGACCATGACGCGTCTTCATCTAAACCCCTTAAGGAATATGATTGAATTGTCCCAGTAATCCTTGCAACGCTTTCATTGCGTGTAGTCACTAATATTATGCTTCCTCTTGATCCACCCATCAACAATTCTTTCAAGCGAGACCATTTTTCATGATCCTCATTCCACACATCATCCAACACAAGTAAGTATGTCTTTCCATCGATCTTTTCTTTAAGATGACCTATCAGTGTGTCCATTTCAATTGTTTCTAGTTTCTTCTTTGTTGTAGATTCCAAGATCTTTTCAACAATATTTTTAACATGGAAGGTATCGGAGACACACACCCACATTTTTAGCTCAAAATGCTTTTCAATTTTCTCATCATTGAATATGAGTTGAGCCACTGTAGTCTTTCCTAATCCACCGATGCCAACAATTGGAAGGATTGAAATGTTCTCTTCAACGTTGGAGTCCACCAGACAGTCTATAACTGCGTTCTTATCATTCTTTCGACCAATAACTTTTTCCGCACGTACAAAAGAATGAGTGTTATCTCTCTCCCTATTCCTAACTTGTGTCTCTGCATAGCGCACCTTGAAGTGGAAATCCCTAGCAGCTGCAGTAATGGCATCTAACCTCTCTCTTATCATCTTAATCTTATGGCCCATTTTATGACGATGGGCAAGCTGGTTTGATTTGGAAAAGAAAATGTGTACCTTTTTCGCCTTCTTATCATGAGTCATTATTTCCCTTCGTAGAGCTTCAGTGGAAATAGCATCCAGCAAGTCATCCGCATCATAAATGGCATCATCTAGCTTTCCGAGCCAATCTCTGACTCCATGGTTCCCTGCAGCTTGTTTCTCCTCTGCATCCAGAAGCACAGCTTTGACTGTTGAAACGGTGTTCATCATGCTTTGAAGCTCATCTTTGACACCCCAGAGCAGTCCGATCTCTTTGCCAGCCAGGGAGCCCAAAGTCTGAATGATTCCCTCCACAACACCGAAGAGAAGTCGTTCTGCTATGAATGCTCAAAAGTCAAGCTCTCTTGAAAATATGTTTGGTGTGAGTAGGAAGGGTTAGGCGTCGCCAACATATGTCTGCAAACTGCAACTCTATTCAACTCTTCCACACCAAATCAAATAATCAAGAATTATTTTTTTGTCGTTTGTAAAATCAGTCTACATTTTCTTTGGAAAGAAATGTTTAAATCGCACCGGGAAAACCTTAAATTAGTGTGACACGCGAGCGGTGCCTAACGTACCCTTTTTCTATTGGAGAAGTCAAACCTCGAGCATTATTTTCAATTCAATGATTTGTTGCATGATGATATATTTAAAATTTGCAGGCTGTCACGTTGGATTTAAAATTTGTTTTTAGCAGTTTTGTTCCTTTAAACCTCCCGGATCTTTACCTTGATTCTTTCAAAGTCAATGCATGATGATGTATTCAACTCTCTTTTCTTTTTGGTTTTGGAGGGGCCAAAATTAAAAAATAATAATAATAATAATAATAAATGTGTTATTAGGGGAGAGAGAAAAATAAAGAGATCAACCGGCATTGTATCACAATAAAAGAAGAATTTGTATTTTTGTCTTTTGTATTCTTTTGAAGAATAATCTCTATTGAGTGATAATGAGATCTAGGTGTATTAGAGTTTTGCGTCTAACTAATTTCTTCTCCACTATATTTTTGTACTTCATCTTTCATAGTGAATTTCTTCATGATCGCATCTGCCAGTGGACGTACCTCACATTGAGGGAACCACTTAAATTTTGGTGTTATTTTGTGTGTTTTTGTTCTCGTCTTAATTATCGTAATTTTAATTGTGTTTTTTTTGCACAACACAATAAAAAAATTATACTTAACAATCACACTTGAAGCTGCTCCAAATTATATATATATAGCGTTTCTTCAATCTCTTTATTTTCTTTTCTTTTGAGTCTTTACTACGTGAAAGGGTGATGTAGAGCAAAGTGTGCTTGAAAGTTCATGAGAAAGATTGGAGTAGATATAACTATGAATGGGCCACAGGGAGTCATGCCAACTAGAGGAGTTAAGACGAGAGCACAGACTCGTACAAATGAGCTATCAAGACAATTGCAAGGACCACCGTTTGATAGCCCGTCCGAACGGGCCACTCTCGGGAGTTCTCCATAGTAATTCCCGAGGCATCTGTTCAATGCCTCATTCGAAAGCCACTCGAACAGCCAACATTAGAAATTCCCCAAAGTAATTCCCGAGACGTCCGTTCGATAGCTGTTCGAAGGCCATTCAAACACCTATGTTATATTTCAGTTTACGTACTTAAATGTCAGTTTTATTTTGTGACCATCTAAACGAAGGTATGTTCCATTCGAACGGCCATCGTAGAGTTGTTAACTGACTTAATTTCTATTGCTACTAGAGTTAGGAGTTTGGGGGTCTATAAATACATGCTTATAACCTCTAGAACCTAACTTTTGATTATTAGTCAGTTTTTATCAATAAGAAAGTTCAGAGTTAAGTTTCTTCATATTTTTCCTTCAAGCCCTAAATAGACTTTAGCGTTTTGAGAAAATTTCTTAGATTCTTGATAGACTCGAGGTTTTAAGCAATATTGTTCATTCTCTTGCAATGATTAAATAACATTTATACCCTTAAATTTTTTATAAAAATTTTAAAGTTACCCTTGTGACCCATTTTTTTAAAAAAATAAAAATAAAAAATCAAAGATATTTTGGTATTTTTATCAATTTTCGATAAAGTTGATGCTTAAAATTGGTATTTTTATCAATTTTGGAATATACTATATTGTATCAAATTAAAAATTTATGAGTGAAATTGAAAGTTTTTTAAATTTGAAGAATCTTCTCAATTTCTCTCTCTCTTTTTTTTTTTTAAAACAAAAACTAATTTAATCATAAAGTTATATAATACTTTATTAAAAATAAAAACAAATTTTCAGGATCACATCATTCTAATTCAATCGTATATGGCAGTAATATTAGTGTTTTGTTAATAATATCATGTATCCTTTCTTTATTATCGCTGGTCTGCAATTGAACCAATAAAATGGTTCCCTCTAACGACATATCAAAACCAAACCAACCGGGCGCAAATGCAATTGTTTAGCAATGTATGAGCAATCCTTAAAAGTGGCAGTGATCGGAGCCGGCATGGCTGGCCTACTCACCGCACGTGAGCTCAAAAGAGAAGGCCACCGGGTCATTGTCTTCGAGAAAAGCATTAGCCTTGGTGGCACCTGGGTCTATGACCCACGCGTCGAAACCAACGCTTTGGGTCTAGACCCGGCTCGCCAGATTGTCCATAGCAGCATGTACCGCTCGCTCCGGGTCAACCTTCCGAGGCGGCTCATGGGCTTCTTGGATTACCCATTTTCGCTGAAAGAGGGTGGGGATCCGCGAGAGTTTCCGGGTCACGAGGAGGTGCTCCGGTACCTTGAAGATTTTGCCCGGGATTTCCGGTTGGTTGAGTTGATACGGTTCGGGCACGAGGTGGTCCGGGTTGAACAAGTCAATGAAGTGAGTCACGAATGGGTGGTTGAGTCGAGGACTCGGGGAAGTGAGTCAGAGATGGAGGGGGAGGTGTTTGAGGCCGTGGCGGTGTGTAATGGTCACCACACCGAGCCAAGAATTGCTGAGTTTCCAGGTATCTTTATTTCTACTTTTATTTGCTTTTTTTAATGTTACTGGTATTTTTATTTTTATTTTTTATTTTTATCTTATAATTATTCAACAATATTAATCTGACAATTTTAATTAACTTTTGGATTTTGTTTTGGTAATGCCAAATATTATCATTCTATTTAACATTTATTTAATATCGCTAGCATGGATCACGTCACTATTGTTAAATGAATATTTGATAGAATTATAATATCTAACGTTTCTCTTTTATTTTTTTAACAATTACCGATCAAATGATTGGTTAGACTCTCATGTCAGTATTGTAAAATAATTATATGATAAAAATGTGATTTCTAGCCTGAGTAGTACTACATCTTACACTTGTAAAACAATATATTGTAAAAGAGTTGCACCATGTCTCCTTTGAACTTAAACATTAACCTTGAGAAATATTTTGTGATACATGAGTTAGGCAAAATGGTTTTTTGTATTATGTTACAGGCATGGATATTTGGCCAGGAATGCAAGTACACAGTCACAACTATCGAACTCCTGAGCCATTTCAGAACCAAGTATGTAAATGTTAGTGCTTTTATTTTTCCATCATCAAAAATTTCCCTACTTGTAAAACATGAATTAGCTTGATGCTGTATTATTCTATGCCAACATCTTAACCTTTTTGCCTAGAAACACAGTCTGTACTCTAATAGCCATATTTATATGCTAGTGATAATGCAATGGAAAATAAGGGCTTTTGAAGGAATGATTTACAATCTATTTTACAAAAAACAGGGTTGATGTATAGTTTTAGTCATCATTTTTAAAGACATTAATTGGGCATCATCTGTGTGCAAGCTGATGCATGCTAGGGTGCCTGAATAAATTGTGCTGCAAATTTATTGGATAAATTGTGCCTGAAGATATGGCTGAACTACTCTTACACTCTGTATTGATGCTTGCATACAATTGGAAAGGATGGACTCTTGCACAGGTCTAGGCATCACATGTATTTAATTTCCAAACACTCTATCCTATTGAAATTTTAGAAATCTAGGAACAGATCTTTCTAGGCACTGGGACTCTCATATAGATCTTGCATACCCCCATTCCATGTCCTGGCATATCTAGACATTGGCGCCTATTACATTCTGAAGTGGCCATTTAAAATAGCTTTTCTTGATATGTTCTTAACATTTGCTTCTTCCACACCAGTCTGTACTGCTCTAGGCATTGACCTTGCAATTTCATGGCTTCACTCTAATACAAACTTTACCTAAAAATGAGAATTTTAGAATTGTTAAAATATTAATTAACTAATTAAATTTAGCATTTCTTATGAGCTTATGTTTTTGAGACAAATAGTGATTTAACATGGTATGAGAGTAAAGATCTTGAGTTCGAACTTTGACTCCATAGTTTATCCCCCTCCTCTCCCCTTTTCAGTTAATATTCCGCTTGTTTAGCTTCACTGGTGAGGGAGAATTTGAGCCTACCTGTGATGAGAGTATTAAAATATTAATTAAATAATTGAGTTTTAGCTTAAGCTTTTAAGATAATTGGTTATTTAACAAGAATCGTTAGTTTGAGGTATAACCTTATTCATCTTGTCTGCTTGTTGCTGGTTGCATACTGCAAAATCACATGAATTGCTCCTTGCTTCTTAATTTTAATTTCATTCCTGTAATGGCAACTTGTTTCTAGCACTTTTTCTTAAGAGCTGTAATGCTATCATGATTGACAGATTGTGGTGTTAATTGGAAATGGACCTAGTGCACACGACATCTTGAGAGAGATCTCCTCTGTTGCAAAAGAAGTTCATCAAGCCTTGCGAGCCTCGGATGTGCATTTTAAAAAGTTGGAAAATCGCAATAATATCTGGCAGCATTCAGTGGTTTTGTGTTCTCTCGACTGGAAAATGCTATTTCTAGCACCTTTGATATCAGAAATTCTAATGGGTAGTAACTTCTGCAGATAAAATGTGCTAATGAAGATGGTAAAGTAGTATTTCAAGATGGATCATTTGTTTATGCAGATGCCATCATCCATTGTACTGGGTAATTGCCATAAATCTGATTTCATAGCCTCTGCTTTATTCTCTTTATCTTATTAGATCAATTAGCAACTTTTGTTTGCCCATTCCTGAGCTATTATTCTCCTCCTGCAGGTTCAAGTATCATTTCCCCTTTTTAAGAACAAATGGAATAGTGAGCGTGGATGACAACTGTGTTGGACCTCTGTATAAACATGTTTTTCCACCATGCTTGGCTCCTTGGCTTTCTTTTGTAGGACTTCCTTACAGGGTACGCTATTACATATTATATATTTCGAAGTTGATGAATTCAAAAGTGAGTTTTCTAGTAAAAAGATAAATGGTTCTTGAAACAATGGGTTGTTTGGCAGATTTTGTAGATTGTTATATTACTGTTATATGACTAAGACGACGTCAACTATTGGTTTATTCCTTTTTTACTAGCCCTTTATGATCTAAGTGCTGATTTTCCTTATCATGTCATCTAAGTTGTGTGACAGTAGAAGTGGTTCCGATAGTATCTGTTTGGTCGCCATAGAGACAAGAAGATGAATGTCAGTTTTCCAAGTTTTCTTTTGGGATTCTAACTTGCCTAGTCTTGCAACTTTGGGGGTGTTTGTTAAATCCCACCGCACTGTTCATTATCCCACCACACTATTCATTTCATTTTTTCCAAAAAAAAACAAATATTCTTACTTTTATATCAAATCATTCACTTTTTATATCACATCATTTACTTTTTTTTACTATTCAAATAAAAAAATCACTACAAAACAAAATTTTTTACTTTCCAATACCACTTTTTCATTTTTCCATACCAATCTTTATTTTTATTTTTTTTATTCATTTTATCTATGAACAGTGCGGTGGGTAATAAATAGTGCTGTGGGGTTTAACAAACACCCCTTTCATAGCCATCAAAGAATAGGTTTTTATATCTTGTTTAGAAGATGATATTCAATTTCAACAGGTATCTCCATTATTTCTTACTCCTCCATCTGTTAGGTTGATTAAGGATATGATACTTCATTGTGCAATCAGGCTGCTCCCACTTTAATAATTGAGTTACAGTCCCGATGGGTGGCAAAAGTTTTAGCTGGCAAGTTGGCACTGCCAAGTGAAGAAGAGATGGCATCATCTGTGGAAGAACTCTACCAGCACATGAAGGAGAGTGGATTGCCAAAGCACCACACTCATCAGCTTCAGCAGAACAAGGTTTTAGGGTCTCATATTCAATCATTTTTCTTTCTTCTCAGACATTTCTTATTGACTTAATTTGTTTCTTTTGTCGCAGTTTGATTACGAAAACTGGCTAGTCACTCAATTGAGATTACCACCCCTGGAGGAGTGGAGAGAAGAGATGTATTTCCATGCGTTGAAGAAGATTACTTCACATGATGATGATGAATATCGGGACACCTGGGATGTCATAGGTGGATGTAAGGATACTACAGCATGCTAAAGGCCAGTTCTTTGTAAAGGTGATAGAGATTAATATGAAGTTTATTATCTCTATCTCTTTTCTTTTTTTCTTTTTTCTTTGTTTTTTTCTCCTCTTTTTCTTCTTTCATGGGTCACACTGACCCAAAAAGATAGGTTATAGTTATTTAAGTAGTAACTTATTAAGCCTTCACACAGGTAATAGGATCCGCTCTATTTCAAGTGAAATTGAGTAAGTTATTTTATGGTTGAGATTTAGTGTCAGGTGATAAATTTGTTAGCAAGTCATTCAAAAAGTTTAAATAATGTGGCATCATTTACATTGTTAGATGAAACAACATTAAATCCTAACCATGTAATAGCTAATCTCAATATCAAGCAAAATGAAGTGGATGATCAAATATTTGAGGAGTTAAATGTCATTTTTTATAATAACTTGGCTTTCTTCTTGATTGAATAAGACTATTTATATGGGATCTGAGCATTTATATTGAAGATTGTTTACACTGCCTATCCACATCTTCGTAAGTGTTAAAAAACGAACAAACTAAATTATATATTATCCATTATATTTAATATCAACTTTAGAGAATAAGAGCAATATTTTAGATCAATCTTTTGATAATTATGAATAGCCCATGTAACCACTAGTTGCCTACGGCTTCTCCATCCTCCATTTCACCAGAGATTGACCAGCAAACTCAACAAGAACTCTTGAAAGATGAAGGATATTAATGATATTTAGCAAATAATTCATTTTCTACAATCGAATGAATACAATTGGGTTCATCATAAAACCCCAATGGGAGAGAGCAATCAAAAGAAGCCCGGCCTATACCAGTATATATACCACATTTTTATCCCACAAATATCTCACGATACTGATATGATAATCACAACCAACTCTAGAATATTTATTTACTTTTAACGATGACCGATAGAGTCTTGAGACTGGCACATCAACATTGTAAAATAGTGATGAAATAAAAATATAGTTTTTAGCCTTACTATTAGACTAAAGATGCTCCTGACTATGGGAAAATATCAATTGGTACTCTGTTTATATATATATGCATATTTCTATTGGAAATTGATTGCATTTAACTCCCCATTATTTTCATTCTCAGTAAATAAAGAAAAATATCAGTAAAAAGGGAAATCACAAGAGAATGAAAAAACACCAAAAACAAAACCCCCTTTGATTAAAACCAAGCATCAATATGTATTAGGTTTACAATAAGCCGAGCCCATCTAACCCACCTTTCAACCGAAAAAGTTCTTAGGACTTGGATAAATCAATCATTCACATGTCAAAATACAATAATAAGAGGCTATAATTTACACCCTAAAAGAAGAAAAGTCCTAAAAAAGAGTCTTAGGAAGATCAGGAGCATCAATAATGTTGATTCCAACACCCAGCTAACAAAACAAAAGGTTGCCTGATATGCAGTTTCTGCGTTTACTTGACAAAGTAGCCAAACAGGACGCCAAGCAGACCAACCAGCACCACAATAAATAGAGAGAGGCCACCAGCACGACTTTTGCTGATTTCTTTTCTCAGCAGATCCTGTCAAATATAGTTATGACATTATTATGACAAAATTTATTGAAAGAAAAGACTGAGAAAAGCAAATTTGTAGAAGAACAAATTTCTTTTCCATTTTACTTCTGCATAAACTTTCAATCAAGAATGCATGTTTCATTGCAAGCCTCAAGCCCCAAAAGAGGGCTTATCAAACAGTTAATATAGGGCCTTCTATTGAAATCAGTTAATTTGCGCAACTAACAAGACAAATCACATAGAATCACTAGGTAACATTGGACGTGAGCAATACGATTATGAAATTATTGAAAAACCACGGGAGCGTAAAAGATAATTGATACTATATAATGTACAAACAAAACCGATACCAGTTCCTGATGTAGTTTCTGATTTCGTTGCAAAGCAGAAGCTTTCTCCTCGGTCAAGTTGGAAATCATAGACCACTCCTGAAGAAAAATACATTGTACACAAAAATACAAGGTAATCAATCAATGGTATTGGAGGAGAATTGACAATAATCAAGCATAGAAACAGAAAAGCATAAAACAAACTTTAATTAAAACAAAAGATATTCACAAGAAGATAATTAACAACAGGGCCAGCTGCGTGTTTGAACCTTAGCAATAACTTTTTCAAGATAGATAGTACATAATGCCTAATCCATGGTACCCCTTATCCTATCCATTACTCAACTTACGTAAGAAATTGTACTTTTAATTATTGCAGTCTGGGGACCTAACATCTCGCAACGTAAAGGATTTATATAAGGTGTAAGACAAAAAACTGTCACAGAATTAGTGAGTTCCTGACACTATTGAGTTTGTCTTTGACCACATCTTACAAGCAACCTAAATTCCAGAACAAATTTAACATGAGTTTTGTCTGTATCTTGTTGTCGCTATAAGACAGCTGGCTAAGATTAGAAATGACCTATTATAGGCAAAAGCTAAGAGCATGGGGTCTAAAAGCTAATGTGTTTTTCATTGATACAGTAAAAGCTAAATCATCCAGGCACAACTGTGACTTTCATTTATTAAATTCTTGTATTTGAGTAATAATCTCTCTTTTTCCTATGATAAGAGGTCTATAAGCCTATTCCAAGTATGAAAACTTGATCTAAATTAACTGAAATCATATTAGCCACTGCAGAAGTATGAAAAAACAACCATCGGTGTTATATTATATGGATATACTCCCAATAATTATCTGCGCAACAACCGAGAAGCAACCCCCACTACGATTTCTCCAATGATCAGCATTTATAATTTGACCTGACTTGAAGCAGGAATGGAGGAGGGGTTACTAAGACACCACTTCCTAGAGCACAAAATGAATAGCTTTTAAGGAGGACACCCACAGAGAAAGCCCAGGCTATTACCCCAATCCTAGAGTAGTAGATGCTTTGCCAATAGTAGCTCCTGACTATAATAACAACTCTTCGAGTAGCATGTCATTTAACTATACCAATGGTTCCAATGCCCACCTGCTGGGTCCATTAAATTCCACGACCTCCAATTTTGAATTTTCCTAACATGCAATATTTAGATGACAGAGTCATCACCAGCTGTCTTTATAAATTTGTACTTGATTCAAGTGTCACACCTAATCCCTCAAAATCAGTTATACTATAATGTTAATTGCAGGCATAAAGTACATATTTTTGAGGTTGTCAAAACTGGAACACATAGACATGCATGATTAAGAAAAAAAACACACTGAGCCTATGACTTAGTTGTTGAAGAATAGAAATTGCAAGACAACTATGCCTTACAAGGACATCTGGTACCACCATTACTACCTCCTCAATAGCAGCTTCTGCCACATTGTCTCAATAATTAAGGTCATCATATGTTAAATTCATACAGCAAACTTGAAGAAAATATCAAACTCACCATGTTTGCCCTGAAAAAATTATAGCTATCAACATAATAAAGTGACAATCAACCATAAAGAAAAAAGTGAAAAAGAAAAAAACTGAAGCATCAACAACTTTTCATTGGTTCTTACTGGCAGAAAATTTCATGAAGCTCTCCAATCTATGTTTCCGTAAACTTTTTTTTGATAAATAATCGAAACTTTATTAAAAGCATAAATCGCCCCCAAGTAAACATGAGGTATACAAGAGAAGCCACCTAGCTAGTAGAAGCAAAAAGAACCAAAAAATCATGATAGGTAATCACCAAAGGAAAAACAAATGCAGTTGTCTAAAGATACAGGGTGTTGGAAAATAAAGATTTAATCTCTTC
>NC_081541.1:39387669-39406626 GCF_901000735.1 Corylus avellana | reverse complement strand
ATGAAATAAAAATGTAGTTTTTAGCCTTACTATTAGACTAAAGATGCTCCTGACTAAGGGAAAATATCAATCGGTACTTTGTTTATATATATATATATATATATATATATATATATATATATATATGCATATTTCTATTGATTGTATTTAACTCCCCATTTTTTTCATTCTCAGTAAACAAAGAAAAATATCAGTAAAAAGGGAAATCACACTCAAGAGACTGAAAAAACACCAAAAACAAAACCCCCTTTGATTAAAACCAAGCATCGATATGTATTAGGTTTACAATAAGCCGAGCCCATCTAACCCACCTTTTCAACCGAAAAAGTTCTTAGGACTTGGATAAATCAATCATTCATATGTCAAAATACAATAATATGAGGCTATAATTTACACCCTAAAAGGAGAAAAGTCCTAAAAAAAAAAGGAAAGTCTTAGGAAGATCAGGAGCATCAATAATGTTGATTCCAACACCCAGCTAACAAAACAAAAGATTGCCTGATATGCAGCTTCTGCGTTTACTTGACAAAGTAGCCAAACAGGACGCCAAGGAGACCAACCAGCACCACAACAAATAGAGAGAGGCCACCAGCACGACTTTTGCTAATTTCTTTTCTCAGCAGATCCTGTCAAATATAGTTATGACATTATTATGACAAGGTATAGCAAGCAGAAATCACAAAATTTATTGAAAGACAAGACTGAGAAGAACAAATTTGTAGAACTGGTTAAAAAGAAAAGCATTTGTAGAAGAACAAATTTCTTTTCCATTTGACTTCTGCATAAACTTTCAATCAAGAATGCATGTTTCATTGCAAGCCTCAAGCCCCAAAAAGAAAGAGGGCTGATCAAACAGTCAATATACGGCCTTCTATTGAAATCAGTTAATTTGCGCAACTAACAAGACAAATCACATAGAATCACTAGGTAACATTGGACGCGAGCAATACAATTATGAATTTATTGAAAAACCACGGGAGTGTAAAAGATAATTGATACTATATAATGTACAAACAAAACCGATACCAGTTCCTGATGTAGTTTCTGATTTCGTTGCAAAGCAGAAGCTTTCTCCTCGGTCAAGTTGGAAATCATAGACCACTCCTGAAGAAAAATACATTGAACACAAAAATACAAGGTAATCAATCAATTGTATTGGAGGAGAATTGACAATAATCAAGCATAGAAACAGAAAAGCATCAAACAAACTTCAATTAAAACAAAAGATATTCCCAAGAAGATAATTAACAACTGCGCCAGCTGCCTGTTTGAACCTTAGCAACAACTTTTTCAAGATAGATAGTACATAATGCCTAATCCATGGTACCCCATTATCCTATCCATTAATCAACTTATGTAAGAAATTGTCCTTTTAATTACTGCAGTCTGGGAACCTAACATCTCGCGACGTAAAGGATTTATATAAGGTGTAAGACAAAAAAACTTTCACAGCATTAGTGAGTTCCTGACACTATTGAGTTTGTCTTTGACCACATCTTACAAGCAACCTGAATTCCAGAACAAATTTAACATGAGTTTTGTCTGTATCTTGTTGTCGCTATAAGACAGCTGGCTAAGATTAGAAATGACCTATTATAGGCAAAAGCTAAGAGCATGGGGTCTAAAAGCTAATGTGTTTTTCAAAGATACAGTAAAAGCTAAATCACCCAGGCACAACTGTGACTTTCATTTATTAAATTCTTGTATTTGAGTAATAATCTCTCTTTTTCCTATGATAAGAGGTCTATAAGCCTATTCCAAGGATGAAAACTTAATCTAAATTAACTGAAATCATATTAGCCACTGCAGAAGTATGAAAAAACAACCATTGGTGTTATATTATATGGATATACTCCCAATAATTATCTGCGCAACAACCTAGAAGCAACCCCCACTTCAATTTCTCCAATGATCAGCATTTATAATTTGACCTGACTTGAAGCAGGAATGGAGGAGGGGTTACTAAGACACCACTTCCTAGAGCACAAAATGAATAGCTTTTAAGGAGGACACCCACAGAGAAAGCCCAGGCTATTACCCCAATCCTAGAGTAGTAGATGCTTTGCCAATAGTAGCTCCTGACTATAATAACAACTCTTCGAGTAGCATGTCATTTAACTATACCAATGGTTCCAATGCCCACCTGCTAGGTCCATTAAATTCCACGACCTCCAATTTTGAATTTTCCTAACATGCAATATTTAGATGACAGAGTCATCACCAGCTGTCTTTATAAATTTGTACTTGATTCAAGTGTCACACCTAATCCCTCAAAATCAGTTATATTATAATGTTAATTGCAGGCATAAAGTACATATTTTTGAGGTTGTCAAAACTGGAACACATAGACATGCATGATTAAGAAAAAAAAACACACTGAGCCTATGACTTAGTTGTTGAAGAATAGAAATTGCAAGACAACTATGCCTTACAAGGACATCTGGTACCACCATTACTACCTCCTCAATAGCAGCTTCTGCCACATTGTCTCAATATTTAAGGTCATCATATGTTAAATTCATACAGCAAACTTGAAGAAAATATCAAACTCACCATGTGTTGCCCTGAAAAAATTATAGCTATCAACATAATAAAGTGACAATCAACCATAAAGAAAAAAGTGAAAAAGAAAAAAACTGAAGCATCAACAACTTTTCATTGGTTCTTACTGGCAGAAAATTTCATGAAGCTCTCCAATCTATGTTTCCGTAAACTTTTTTTTGATAAATAATCGAAACTTTATTAAAAGCGTAAATTGCCCCCAGGTAAACATGAGGTATACAAAAGAAGCCACCTAGCTAGTAGAAGCAAAAAGAACCCAAAAATCATGATAGCTAATCACCAAAGGAAAAACAAATGCAATTGTCTAAAGATACAAGGTGTTGAAAAATAAAGATTTAATCTCTTCCAAAACCCTCTTACGGTCCTCAAAGATTCTATTATTTTATTCCCTCCATAGACACCACAAAAGGTATGAAGGCATCATCTTCCACACAGCAGCACTCCAAGTGCTGTCAGCAGTCTACCAATAAGCATATTAGTCGACTACTCATCTAGGTATAACCCAAGAGTGCCCAAATCGACAAAAGAAAACATTCCAAATGGCATAAACAACCTCACAATGAAGAAGGAGGTCCACGTTCTCCCCATTCCTTTTACACATATCAACTACAATGATGTGCTGCTTCCAGAGATTTCCATGGTAAAGATCTTTCCACGGGCTGCTGACCAAACAAAAAAGGCCACCATCAAAGGGACCTTAGTCGACACCCTTCCAAGGGAAACAGAGACCATCATTACAACCCATGACACTATAGAAGAATTTAACACCAAACAACCCTCTTTTGGAAGTGATCCATCACAGTTTTGTCCCCTTCCCTTCTCATTCTTACTAAATACTGAAAAACGAGGTAAAGACATCTACCTCCCAATCATGAGCCGCTCTAACAAAGTTCATGTTCTATTGAATGGAACTACCAAAAAAATTCACTTGAGCCGCAACAGAAGCATCCTTTGTGCAAGCAATACCAAATAAAACAGAAAAGGCTTTCTTAAGGGCCACATCCCCACACCAGAGATCATGCCAGAATTTAACCTTAAAGCCAACTTCCACTTCAAATCTGGTATGACTACAAAATTTTCCCCAAACCTTCCTAGTATTCTTCCATAAACCCACCCATACGCCCCAACAAGCTCACTAGAACACCACCCTTCTCATAAACTGCTATATTTAGAGTCCACCACCACTCTCTGCCAAGCCTCTTTCTCAAACCCATAGCACCAAATCCATTTACCTAAGAAGCATGATTAAAGCTCTACAAGTTCCTATCCCCCAACCCTCCCATAGAAATCAGCATACAAACCTTGGACCAACTCACCAAACAATATTTGAGCTCTTCACCAAGTCCATCCCATAAGAAATCACGTTGACGCTTCTTAATACGGTTTACAACACTCGTATGGAGAGGAAAGAGGGACATGAAGTATGTAAGTAAGTTGGATAAGATGCTCTTGATAAGGGTAACCCTACCACCCTTAAACAAGTACAACATTTTCCAACTAGCTAGCTGACGTTCAATCATCTCAATAACATTGTCTCAAATATGTTTGGCCTTGTAGGAAGCCCCCAACGGAAGACAAAGATACTTTAAGGGCAGAGATGCAACCCCACAACCTAGAATCCCAGCCAACCCAGCCACATTATCAACATTTCTCATTGGAACCAATTCCGACTTGACTAAGTTTGCCTTCAAATTCAACACAACTTCAGAACATAAGAATAAGCTTCGTAAATTGCGAAGATGATTTGGTTCAATCCCACAGAAAAGCAATGTATCATTAGCAAATATAAGATGGGAGATACCAATCCAATCCCCACAAAGAAGCTAGACCACAAGCCTCCACTCACTGCAGCTGAAATTATCTTATCCAATGCCTCCATCACTATGACAATTAGCAAATGAGACAAAGGGTGACCTTGCCTCAAGCCATGAGGGCTGCTAAAGAAGCTAGTGGGAGAGCCGTTCACCAAAACTAAGAAACACACCCATGAGCACCATTTCCTCCCAAACCAGCACCTTCTCAGCATGTACAATAGAAAATCCCAATTAACATGATTATAAGCTTTTTCTAAGTCCATTTTACAAATAACCTCTGCTTTTCCAAATCTCATTGTACTATCAAGGCATTCATTGGCAATAGGAATAAGATCTAGGATCTGCCTACCTCGGATAAACACATTCTATGACTTAGAAATAATTTTCTCCAACAACATCTTAAGCATGTTTGCTAGAATTTTAGCAATAATCTTGTAAATGCTACCCACTAGACTAATAGGGTGAAAGTCCTTGGATCGACCACCCCTGGGAATCTTTGGAATAACGGCGAGGCATGTAGCATTAAGGCTTTTCTCGAGCTTACAACTAGCATGGAAATCATAAAAAGCCTTCATGATGTCTCCAGTCAAAACAACCCAACAAGCTTGGAAGAATGCCATAGAGAACCATTAGGGTTCAGTGCCTCGTCACCATTCAAACCTTTCACAACCTCCCACACCTCCCTTTCCTCAAATTCTCTCTCCAACCAACTAGTCTCAGCCTCATCAATAGAATCAAAGGAAAGATCATCCACCACAGGCCTCCAAATAAACTGATCAGTGAACAACTATTTATAAAACTGGACAATGTGCTTGCTGATCTCCAACTAGTTGGTAGAAATTGTGCCAGCAATCAACAAGGAATCAACGGAATTCCTTTTTCTGTTGTAGTTAGCCATTATGTGAAAAAAACTGTGTACTTGTCACCCTCCTTGAGCCACAAGATCCTAGATTTTTGCTTCCAACTCACGTTCTCCATGAGAGAAAATCTTTCTAGTTTACTAACAATTTCTGCCTTCTTGGTAAAGCATCATAATCATTACAAGCCATTTTACCCCCAACCAGACACTGACTCTCCCTAGAAGGCAGTATCAAAGTATAAGCTTGATAATTGCATAGTACAAATGCTTCCAACTAACTATAGACACACAACATAATCTTACTGAAGGGATAAGACAGAAAGTGATTATTATAAAAATTATAATGCCAATATTTCAAACATCCTTAAACATACGATGAAAACTTAAACATACTCACAAGGAGTAACAAATGAACAGAATATTATTAAAAAAAACTATCAACTATTAAAATGAAATGTGGTACTGATAATTAAAATTACAAATGTTTATCGTAAGCTGGGCAGAGAGACATTTACCTCTGAAGACTTCTCTTTAGGCTCCTCTAAAGATCTTGATACCTAAGATTACGACATTTAAAATAACATTCCAGACCATAAGGAAACAAATTGCCCATCAATGTCTCTGTCAAAGGTTTTGAAATTTTTTGCAAAGAGGTATAGTGCCAAAAAAAAAAAAAAAAAAAAGAAGAAAAAGGAATAAATTTCAAGACAGCAGAAACGAAAAACTTACAGCATCAAACAATAAACGATTTTGATGCCCATTCTCAAGCACTGATGCCCTGGGAGAAGAATCTTCTTCAGGTTCTTCAGGGACAGGTGATGGGGGGTTAGCAGGAATGTAAATGACCCTCATCTTGAACTCTTCCACAACCTTACCATCCTCTTTGTTAAACTTAAAAAAAAACAAACAATACACCAAGTCTGAGTCCATGAAAGAAAAACAACCCAAAACACCACAACAGCCCAAAAAAAAAGGCCCAAGAGCAGCAAAACCATCACACCATTTCTGGGGTTATGTCTTTCGTAGTCGCACCATCCGGCGCAACCACACTTTGAAGAAGAAATTTGTCCTTGCACTGCAAATCAGGGGGTACCTCTTTAGGAGCTTGCATTGTAACTGCCAGAATACATGTCAAGAAAGCAGTAATCAAGAACAGATAGATATAGACAACATACAAAGTGAAATGATAGAACTATGTGAACCAAACAACAAGCATTTCAAATCTAAAATTTGACCATTTTTTTTCTGTAAATAGATACATGCACATTAGCAGTAAACTACCTATAAAATTTAGGCAAAATATTAGATGAAGAATAATATCAACAACTAAATGGGGAACGAATATGACTATCACCTAGCAATTCAAATTCTAAATTAAAAAAATGGAGGAAGTATGATATTATAACCAAAAAGAAAAATAAATCAACATGAAGAACCACTTGGTATTATGATTACTAGTAAGTATTTACCTGTAACATTGCATGTGGTTCGAGGCAAAACAATGCCAGCATTAGGACGGACACAATATTTTTTGGGGTTTGTTGTTTTAACCTAATCAATTACAATGTTCAGTAAATTAAACAGAACATTAGCACAATGACTTGATGGAAAATCATAGAAAAACCAAATAAACAAACACAGCGATGAAAATTCAAAAGGAAACTACCTTGAACGCCACATATTTATCCGTTTTATTCGTCAATTGTATGGAACATGAACTCTGCCTCTTCACTTCAACTTTGCCATCACATGCAAAAATAACCCAGAATCAGCAACAAACACCTTGAAAAGGTTCTGAGAGGAAAATTAACATCACAAAAATTGGACCAAACAGCAAACAGAAATAAAAATTCAAAAGGCTTATAGATACTCAAATGAACCTAAAACGACAATTTAGCTCAACTCATATGGTTACAAATTTTAAAAAAATAAAAAAAACATTTTCTTTCATTTTTGTTTCTTTCCCTTAATTTTCACGCAAAACAAACGATGGCAAAAGAAACCTCCCAAAAACACCACAAACCAAACAATTCATAATTTTCAGTTTGTCCTACATATTTATCGGCAACCAATTAGAAAGAGGCAACAATTCGCTAAATCCGTTTCTGGGTTCTCCTATTAAACCAAAGGAGCATAAAACATGACACCCAAATTTTTCTCTCTTCGATTTTCCAAAATTTTCTAGGGAAGCAAACAGAAAGTAGCAAGACAAATGAGTTTAAGAAAAGACTTACATAGGACTTTGAGTTCTGTAGGTTGAATGTTTAGAAGATCCCAAGTACCCATCGCTATGAATCCAGAAGATATTCTTTTTCTTTTTTTGAAACAAAAATAAAACTAGAAATCTTACAAGAACCGAAAATTAGGGGTTTTGGGAAAAGCACAGATGTGATCTGAGAAGAACTGGAAGCAGAAAATACTTCCGCGTGATTTCAAACACGAAAGGAGATAGCGTCACAGGCGTGTGATTTTCACGACTGTTCTCCACCGTCCATATGAAAAGGCAGAGGGGCCTTTATGTGGGTTCTATAGTTCAGTTCTAAATTATGCTGATCTAACGGTGATATATTGGCCGTCGTATCTGTGTTGTGAACGGCTGTTATGGTAGAATTAGGATCTCGTTTGTCGCCTGGTGTTGCTTTTTTTAGTTTTTGATTTTGATAAGGTTGGTCTGGCATTGTCGTGCGGGAATTTGTATTGACTCAAATGCCCTTTCCATTTTAGACTATTATATGGTTTGATTTCAGAAGAGTGTGCTGGAGAAGGGCAGATATGGTATGAGGTAAAGCTGGCAGAAAGTCATTTTGTGTGGGCTTAACTAGTGTTGCTTCTTATAAAAAAAACGTATTAATTAAAACGTACATGTTACAATATTGTATACATCATTAAATATAATAAAGTAAAATATTAAAACAAAAAAGATCTTTGTCCAAAAAAACAAAAGCCAACGTGGGCACGTAATGTTGGAAATTATATTTTTATTTTAAAATAATGTTGACGTGACAGTCTTATTTATTGGATCAAATATTGTTAAAAAATAAAAAAAAAAATTCAAGAGTTTGTAGAAACTGCCACATTAACATTATTCGATAGTCATGGAATAAAAATATCATTTCTCCAAAAATTTATGTGAATTAGATTGAATAAATTTCCTTTACACGAAAAAATAATGCTACTCTTTATGCATAGGAATGTTTAGTAGATCAATAATTGTGCAAAACTATAATTAAAAATGGCCTTATTATTGTAATCAAGCATTATTAAAATTTGTACATGGTCCAAAACTTACTAATTTTTTTAATTAAAAAACGAGTTAAGCCTAGCATTCCTCTATTGGAAAACTGAGAGTGTTATCCTAATAAATTTCTTATTAATGAATGAAAAAAACAAAATAAGATCTATAATCCCATTACTTTTAGAAAAATATCCAAAGTTTATATAAAAAATAATAATAAAAAAAATTGATGAGCTATGAAGTCGATTAACTCGTTTTTTTAATTAAAAAATAATAATAATAAGTTTTGGACCATGCTAGGCTCACAAACAAATTTTACCAAAAAAAAAAAAACAAAAACAAAAACAAAACAAAAAATTTAATATGATTGGAAACGAAATAAATTTAACTTTTGAGAAACCCAATATTATTCCATATTGTAAAAAAAATTTTGTAAAATTTGTTTATAGATTTAACATTTTTCTTTCCAATATAGATGAGATAACCCCGAGCCATAGTAGTCCTGTCGAATGAGTACTGCAGTCATAGAAACTTTCAGTATTAGAATTGATTTGAGATGTAAGATCTAAAATTTTATTTTCAGTGAAAATACTAGGCCAATTTCTAAAACCTAACAGAAGGCTTTTGAGAATTTATATTTGTGATTATATGGAGGGATATAACACCCAAAGAAAATTAAATCTCATAAAAATATATTGAAGTGTGAAATTAAATGATAATATCATTTTTATTATTGATCATCATTATATGTCACAAACAAGTGACTCAGAAATTGGAGGTCAATTCGAGTGAATTTTGTGAAGAAGAAATTACCATATAATCTTGCACCTGTCTGAAACACTTGTAAATTTTTCTTTTTTTTTTTTTTTTTTTGTTGGTCAAGAATACTCAATATGCATGTGTTTACTTTCTTTGTCATAAATCATTCTAAACCCTTTCTACTTACAAAATTTTATTTAATTTCTTTGGATATTTACTACTAACCATGAGCTTGTTTCAATTCGGCTTCAACCCTTTTTTCATTTATCATTTTGTAACTTGTCTTACAGCATTACCTCATTCTGATAATAGGTTGCTCACTGAATAAGCAAATCCATATGTTATTCCATGATTTCATCTAAACCCAAAACTACAATCAGTCAGTAAATGTTAAGGTCACCGTCATCTTTCCCGATTTCTTATATATAGGAAAAGGGCTACAAGAGAGAATCCTTTCCATTCTTGATCGAGATGGAAGAGAGAATGAGAATGATTTATTACAATGAAGTTGCAACCAAACAGTGCACTTCTACTTACAAATTCATTCTATCAACTTAACTAAAGCCATGAAAAAAGCTAAGGTTATGTAGCCATGTAGGCTTATTTACTTTGATGTTCATGTTGATCCTGATTGTGATACTTTAACTTATGGTTTGAGTCGTAAGAAGTTGATAGAATATATAGATAAATTTAATTATTTACACTTTCCTCTAAGCTTGGATTCAAATTTTCTCTATAATAAATGAAACTCAATACCTAGAATATTTAATTGAAATAAGAAGTCATGAATTGATGTAAACAAGATTCGAACTGGGGATTTGTGGTTCTAATATTATGTTAAATTACTATTTATCTCTAAGCTTAAATTGATATTAAATGGTAAATTTAATCATTTAATTAATATTTTATCTAAAAGGTGAATGCTAGATGAATTGGAGGCCATGCATGTGGTTGACCCCTAGCCTCCTGGACAGCGGCAGAGCTAAGATTTTGCTTTTGTAGGGACAAGACACGGGACTAATAATTAATTAATATAAAATAATGTTATATTTTAATATGGTTTATTTAAGTAATATTATATGTAGAACTCATGTCACTTTTGATGTAACTTTTAAATCAAAGTTGGATCAAAATACAATAATAATCATATTTTCAAATTCAATGATAATCATTACTTTAATTTGGGATAAAAAAGACACGAGTCCTACGTATACTAGCATTACTCATGTTTACCCAAAAATCAACATAAATAATTTCCTTATTTCAAACACCCCAAAGGAAATATGCCTATTAATGGTATGCAATTATTTTCCCTTACACTAACATCTAATGTTGTTTCAATAAAACACAAGTAATATGTAACATAAAACTCCTAAAACATGTAAAGGAATTCTGGAATCCTCTTTTTCTTCAAACTCAGGTTCAAAAAGGTACACAACATTGAAAGAGTTAATCAAATGCAAGTGTGATCAGAATAATCAAATGAAGAAGGAAGAAGAAAAAAACAAGAATCAGAATTCTCATCCAAGATCTGCTATTTCTTTTCTTTTTATTTTCTCTAAGATGAAGAAGAGTAGGGGCTGGGGCTTAATGAACCTCAAAAATTACAAGTAGAATTTTATTATTTTATTATTATTATTTTTTTTCAGGATGAACATTGGCTCAGTCAAATTCTGCATCAAGTAAAATATTAGTGTAGTACATAGCATTACTTAAATAAAAAATATCTCCTAAAATATATTAGCAAAGAGAGCCATAAGGTTCTTCAACATGTAACGGTCGAATTTTAATTGAAAACATGACAACTATATCTTGGGATCTAATTCCAAAACTAGTCTCCCGTATGATTTTTGACCAGTTTATAAAACCTAGCTTATAACCCATATTATGCGCGGATTTTTCATTATAATTATTTATTTATTTATTTATTTATTGAAGTGTCTTAAAAAAGAGTAGCAAAAATATAAATAACAATAATAAAAAGGAAATAAAAGAAATGTTATAGAGGTATTCATTAAATTCAAACAAATTTGTGGCCAATAATGATGGTTGGATTTTCACTTCAAAAAAATAAATAAATAATGACGGTTGGGTTGACGAATTAAACCACCATTAAACAACATAAAACAATCATCAAATATTACTTCACACAAATTTAGCCACCAATTCCACTGGCCGTGTTGGAATTGGTGTGGTGATTCGTGACTTAGGTGGAAACTTTATTGCGGCTAGATCATTTACACAATAATATGGAAATTTCGAACCGATTGCAGGTAAGATATTAGCTTCATATCATGCTGCAAGATTCAGTGCAAAGATCAATTTGCATACCACCATCTTGGAAGGGGATGCTACAGGTGGTTAATGCCGTGAACTTAAAGGACCAATAATGGAGTCGGGTTGGACATCTTGTGGCAGATACGCAGACTATTCTTCATGCTTGGCCTAAATGGAAATGTTGCCATGTCCATAGAGAAGCCAACCAAGTGGCTCATATATTGGCTCGTTTGGCTGTTCAAAATGTAACAGATATTTCTTGGATGAGTGAAATCCCAAACTACATCCGTGATATAATTCTAATAGAGCGTTTTACTCCATCTTTGATTCATTAATACAAATTACAACTTTTTTTCAAAAAAAAAAAAAAAAAAGAAAAAAGAAAAAGTCACCTAAACCATTTTATATATTAAAATTTGGTTCTTTTCAACCTATTTTTCATTAAAAAAAATAAAATAATAAAAAAATAAAAAACTACTTAACACAGCTATTTTCAGCCAACTTGTCCAATTTTAGGCCCTCCTCTTAAAGATTCAACTTATATATATATATATATATATATATATATATATAACTTATTGTTTATTAGCTAGCAGTCACTTTTTAAAATAAAAGTTTTGCTAAATTTAGATTGTATAAACTTTTTTGGAGCTCTAACAGACACTATAAAATAGAAGTTTTCTTAAGATTTGCTACAGTAAACTTTCAAATATGAAAGTTTAATGTAGTAACTTGTAAGATTTTTTTTTTTTTTCTCCCTCTCCCTCTCCCTCAACCCAAACAAAAATAATAAAAGTAATATTTAATTAGAGGAGAGAGTTAAAATAGATATTTGGATGGAGTGTAAAACTAGTACATAAAATGAAAAAAATGGTATTTTCAATAGCTACAATAACAACATTTGCTGGAGATGCTCTTGCATGGTAAGGCGGAGGGCAAAAAGTGATGAGGTAATCGGTCGGCGTCGTTGTGCATGGTTGTCGGCAGTAATTAGAGATGACGCCATAATTGGGATATGAACAGGTATACGTCCCGGTGCCTTCATCGTAGCCGAAAGCCTCAGCCACTGGGCAGTTATGGTTAAGGAAATCCATGTACAAGCTGGGCTTGCACGGATCCACACTCTTGGGGGCCGCAATGCAACAGTAGTTCTTGTACTCTCTCATCTCACACGTGGCGTTCTTACAGGACGCGCTCACATCTGTAGCCGTAGGACATGCGCTGCTAAAGTCCATGGAGCAACCCGACTCGTTACAGCTCCCTCCGATTCCACCCAGCGGTACAACCGTCATAGGGAGGTTATCAGACTGCCCGGGGGAGGCTTGAACAAGGAAGTCGAGGTTGTCTTCATGGTTCTTTAGATCGAACTTAGCTGCTGTGGCTGGTGAAGCGGGATAGCCATCCGGGCATTCTACGGTGGACGAGCCGCAGCCACCTGTGAGGCACCAGAACGCGCCGGTGGAGTCCTTGGCGCAACCGGTGCGACCCCACAAGGCGCCTGACCAGGAGTGATTTACGGCAAGAGTTTTGGAGTTGTTGGAATAGAGAGTGAAGCCGGTGGTGGGGAGGTGGGTACTATTGGCGTGGTTGGATCTAATGGCTGGCCATACTGTGTAGTTGCACTTGTTTATGATTGTGAGTTTTGCTGAATACACTACTCCTGCAGCTACCACAAATGGCAAACGATTTAAAATAAATTACAAGTAATTAATCATTCAAACATTGTTAATTAAACTCTATAATTATTAAGCTTTAATTGGGTTAATTACCTGAGAGGAGAGAAAGAGAGAGGAGAGTGATATAAACAAGGAGAAAGGCCATGTTAATTGAACCCAAAAGTGGATGGCAGTCCTTTGAGAAGAAGAGGGCTTCAAGTGTGCACATTTATAGACATGGAGTATGAGAGGGTCGTGCATGTGTTAGAATAACTGAAGAGGTATATATATATATATATATGCTAAACATTTTAAATTTTTGCTTCAAAAGTTGGTTTCTAAATGATTTGTCACCATCCCATGAGTTGATGACTAGGGGTGAAACTAGACTTTTAGGTTGGGGGTACAAAAAAAATATTTTTAAGGGTATATTTAAAAAAAATAAGGGTGGGTTTTAAAATTTTTGGGGGATATATATATGCTAAACATTCCAAATTTTTGTTCTCAAAGTTGGTTCTCAAATGATTCATCACGATCCCATGAGTTAGTGACTAGGGGTGGAACTAGACTTTTAGTTTGAGGGGGCAAAAAAAATATTTTTAAGGGTATATTTTTTTAAAAAATAAGGGTGGGTTTTAAAATTTGGGTTTTCATCCAAGGGTCATTATTCTACCACGTATCCTACTACTAATAAAAAAAATAAAATAATAAATACTTATTATTTTATTAGTAGTGGGACACATGGCAAAATAACCATTAGATGAAAAATAGACGGCCTAAATTCAAAATTTTAGAAACTGAATCCTGATCTGGGGGGGGCACAGCAAGCACGATCTGGATCCACTAAAATTCTTAGGAGAATTTCAATTTCTGAAATTTTAAATATAGGCCGTCCATTTTTCATATAAGGGTCATTGTTCTGCTACGTGTGCCACTACTAATAAAATAACATATATTTATTATTTTATTATTTTATTATTTTATTAGTAGTGGGACACGTAGCAGAACAATGACTATTGGATAAAAAATGGACGGCCTAAATCTAAAATTCCAGAAACTGAAGGAATTTCAGTAGATCCTAATCCCCCAAAGCATGTTTTGGGTCACCCTAGTTGATGACACACTTCTCAAAAATAACAAATTTAATGAGATGGTAATACATTATTTGAGAATTAACTTTTAGAAAGAAAATTGTGCCCCCCCAAAGCATGGTTGCCCCGGTTAGTGACACACTTTTCAAAAATAACAAATTTAATGAGTTGGTAACACATTATTTAAGAATTAATTTTGGAAAAAAAAAAAAATTTGGGATTAGAGTATATATAGAGTATGGGAGGGTTGTGCAGGTGTTGGAAGAACTGAAGAGCTAGCTAGGCTGCTATGTTAACGATGGTTTCTTTTCCAAAACTTGAAAATGAGCTCCAAAAGAAAAATTATAATAAAGGGTGGCATCCGCATCATATCAACATGTGTGATTTCTGCACTCGAAGGGGTCAGAATAGTGATAGCATTGTATCATATGTGAGAGTGCTCCTTGTGCAAGTAAAAGGTTATTAATTAATTAAGCCGCGGAGTTAAAAAGGATTACTACTGCCCAAAAGTTGGCCATAACTTATGTTGAAGTAGGGTTAGCAATTCATGTCAGTGAGTTGAGTTTCAATTGCATGTGTCGAAACATGAATATAAATCATATAAGTTAACTTTAATTTGACTCATTTAGTTAAACATGTTAGATACTTCAACTTTAACTCGCTAATTTCGTGTTGGGTTCGTGAGTTGTATCAAAAATATCAAACCTTAAATATCGTGTGCCGGGTTTAGGTTGTGTTGAAGTATATATATATATAGGCCAATTCTAGCTAACTCGACATATTTAACCAATCAAACCCTTTAACCTTAACTTATTAATTTTGTATTTAATTTAAGTTAGGTTTACAGTGTCAAAAATTACCAACCCTAAGTTGAAGGAAAGCTTTGATCTGAAAATTTTAAAAATAAATAAATAAGGAATGCGACAAATTAAAAGGCTACTAAATATTATTGTTTGCAAAAATTTAAAAACTGGTCAGGCAATCAGCTATTAACTTGCTCGCATTATATTCACCCAAAATATGCATCCATCATCCATGAGTACAAAGTTCAAATTAACAGCTTGCCCAAAAAATAGTAATAAGTGTCGCACAAATTAAGTTGTACGTGCAAAGCAGTTGGTTCAGTAAATTGGGATGAAGTATTGCAGCCAATGAAGAATATTTCCGATACAAGCGACACATGCCTGCACGACACGGACTGAATTGGAAATGTTTCTTCTAGCTTTTGCCTCATTAAGAGTCTAGATAGTCAGAAAACCTTCCGGCGGAGGTGATTTTCGTACCGCCTCCACCTTCGAAAAGTCGAAGTTGGAGTCAATCTAACTAGCTTTCGACATTGACAATTATCCTTTCCAACATATTAGCCTTTTCATTTAAAAAAAAGAAAAAACTGTTTCCCTTTTCTGGCGTTAGTTTTGTTTTAGAATTTTGAGACTTTTTGGGTTTATGCAGACGTGGCAATATCTTACTCAGAGGCCAAGGAAGGAGGTTTGGATGTTTTTCACACTTACGTTTTCTGGAACGGGCATGAGCCTTCACCTGGCCAAGTAATGGATTCGGTCTCCAGCTCCAGCAGAACAATATTAATGGCAACGAGGCTTGTGTTTGGTTGCCGAGAAACAATGGGATTTTTTTTTACACTATTTTAATTATGGGAAAAATATAAAAAAGCCCCTCAAATTATCAGTCATTTTCGATTTAGCCCCATAATGTTTCAAAAGTGATAAAATAGCCTCCCAAACTACCAAACTATTGCATTTTGGCCACTCCGTTAGTAAAAACCGTCAGTTTGGACGGAAACTGAAAAATGACGTCGTTTTGTTGGGGGACTACTTTATTACTTTCTAAACATTAATGGGCTAAAATGAAAACGGCTGGTAGTTTGGGGGGCTTTTTTATATTTTTCCCAAAAAATTTTTTTTTTCATAAAAGGGCATTGTAGTAACTTACCCATAACAAAACGACGTCGTTTTGCAGTTTCCGTCCAAACTAACGGTTTTGACTAACGGAGTGGCAAAAATGCAATAGTTTGATAGTTTAGGGAGCTACTTTATCACTTTTGGAACATTAAAGAGCTAGATCGAAAACGACTGATAATTTAGGAGGCTTTTTTATATTTTTTTTCTTTAATTATTTTCTGCGTTAAATTCAAACGTTCTTGTTTGAAAAATAAGCGCCATAAAATTCAAATGCAATCACCAGGGATTGAGATAACAAGCATACTCATGGACGAACAACTTCAGCCTTCTTTGAGCTTGTATTTGGGTTGCCGGACACTAACAAATAGACATAGTTGGTGAATCAAAGTCCTGGAAAACTGAAGTAATTAATACTATAAGTTTTTTTTTTGTCACTCCTGTAGCCTTCCAAGAATGATGTGACTGTTAAAATCATCATTGTGTTTGTAATGGATCACTATTGAATTTTAATCAAATTGTGATTTTAAAAGTCACTTTATTTTTTGAGTGACACAAGAGAGACTTCTAAAATTACTCGAAAAAACTTGGTTCAATGAAAGGAAGTTTGATATGCTAGAGGGTGGGAATTCAGAGACGGATTTAGGGGGGACCGGCAGTGGCTCTAATCCCCCCCAAATTACAAGAAAAAAAAAATAAGGCAAAAAAAAAAATCAAGGTAAAAAAATAATAATTTAAGGTATTTCTTACCAATTGGTCACTTCCCAAAAAGTTTTTGTTAACATGAATAGCGCCATTGCCTCTGCCTCAAGTCCTAAGAATGAAAATGATATTGTTGCTATCCAAGGTGTAGTGCGATTACACTTGCCAAAAAAAGATCACCTTCCAGCTGTCAATCATGCAAGGAAGGAAATGAGTGTTGCTGTCAATAACCTTGCAGCTGTTGTAGATACAAAGAAGGGAAGGAGCCTTGGTCAATCACACAGGAATGGAAATGGGAGATAATTCAGAATATTCACTCTAGGAAAGATTTGTTCTATTCAACCATTGTAATAAATGGAATTTGTCTCATCAAGGAAATATTCAACAGAGAAGCTCACCTATGGGAAATACTTGACTAGCAAATCTTATTAATTGACAATATGTGGAATTGTTTGGCTGTAAATTATATCTTGTCTCATTGCTTTGCCTTGTAAATCACGAACCACATCACTATGTAGTGGTGTACATATTACTATTTATCATCAATGAAAATTTTCTCTCCTTGTTAGAAAACTTTCAGTTCTTGACTTAGGGTCCCCCAAATTCAAAGTTTACTCCGTCCCTGGGTGGGATTCAAAGTGTAATTGAAGCTTGTGTAAGCAGAGGTTGTCCAAATGCAAGCTTGATCAAGCACAAAAGTATGACAATGCATGCCACCTTTGAAGTCTGTCTTTCTTTACAAAAGCAATAGAGAGATGGAATCCTGTCACTTGTCTGTGTTTTAGATAGCCTTTTTGAACCTTTTTTTTTGCATGTTGTAAAGAAATATCTACTTTTAATCTTTTAACTTTTGCCAAATATTTATTTTTCCCCTCTTTTAAATGTCTCTTTGGTTTCTTGCCGGTGGCTTAACAGAGGGCACCTAAAAGTTTTAAAGGGTCAAAAGAAAGAAAGCCAAATTGCTGTGAAATGGAATTTCATCCTGGACCTAAACCGTTACTGTATCCCAACTGGGCTTCATAATTATTTATTAGTAATGATAATATGGAAGTGAAAATAGACTCTATCTTCATCTTTTACCCTCACCATTCATCATTTCTTATATATATATATATATATATATATATATATATATATATATATTACTTTCCTAAAGTTTCACATCATTTTTAATTTGGCTTTCAATGTTTAAAAATTGACAATATACTTCAACAAAGTATCAACAATTCGCAATGTGACCCATCCATTAGTTATTTCTATCTAATTTGACGAAAAATGGCTCAAGTGCGATGCACTAGCATTTTTTGTCTAAAATTTCTAAAATTGCCCCATAATTTTTAAGAGAATTCTATTTGGCTGGATTGGGGGCTGCAAGCCATCCCATGGGAGTGGTTCGGCCACCCCCAAGGAACCAAATGGGGCAGTTGTAATTTAGCCAAGCTGAACTTTAGGATTTTAAAATTAGCTTGTTTACGAGGATGCTTATTCGAATTGAGCTCGAGTTCGAGAATGTGATGCACCAAAACTTTTAAGAAATACAACCATTTGAAAAAACAACCGTTGAATTAATCACTTTCATAAGTGCAATTGTAACATACAATTGTTTTAAAATCCTTTTTATTTTGAAAAACAACCAAAAATCCAACTTTTGGCTTATGGCTGAACATTTGATGGGGGACCACAGAATTTTCAGCCTTAACCCTAACACGAACGTCCGAGGCTTTGTGTCTTCTCCGAAAAACTTTGCCTCATTTTTAAATATTTTTCAAATACTATGTTAACGTAAGCATTGGAATGTCTTTGGTCTCCTTGAACCAATAAATTTGATGACTATTTTCTTTATTTTGCAAGTAACTTGTTACCGATCTGACTGTCAAAAAAAATTACTTCATCAAATCTTGTCTTATGCTAAAAGTTGGGTGGGCTGGAAATTTATTTATTTGGTGTAGACGTACGTGAATATGAAACTCTCAGCGCTACAACTAAAATCCCCACAAAATCTAATAATAATTCTTTTTGGTCTTCCTTTCAAAAAAAAAAAAACAAAAAAAAATCCTGAGTGTTGCATTCATCACGTGTCCTCCCTA
>NC_081541.1:39380477-39387569 GCF_901000735.1 Corylus avellana | reverse complement strand
AAAAGTTGAGGGCAATGTTCATGACAACTGGGGTTCGGATTTGTCTTACCATTGATACACGGACTTCGGTGCAAAACCTTAATACATGGTAATCATCTCTCATTTTATTGATAGTGATTGGAACTTACACAAAAAAATTTTAAACTTTTGTTTAATTCCTAATCACAAAGCTGATACCATTGGGGAGAAGATTTTGTCGTGTATGCTTGAGTGGGGTGTTCATAACATTTTCACTATCATAGACAATACTATTGCTAATGATGCTGTTTTGGAATTCGTGAAGAGGAGAACTTGTAATAAGGAGGGCGCCATATTAGAGAGTCGGTTTATGCACATCAGGTGTTGTGCACACATACTAAATCATATTGTGACTGAGGGTTTGAAAGAGGTTAAGGACTCCATTGTGAGGGTTAGAAGTGCAGTGAAGTATGTGAAGTCTTCACCTGCAAGATTTGAGAAGTTTAAGGCTTGTATTGAAAGAGTACAACTTGCTTTCAAGGGTTTGTTGTGTCTTGACATTCTCACTAGATGGAACTCTACATTTTTGATGTTGGAAAGTGCTGAAAAATGTCGAGCTGCTTTCCAACTTATGGAAGAGCTTGATAAGAACTTTAAGCCTACATTGACTTAGGAAAAGAATGAGAAAAATGGTTTGGGACCTCCTACTTTCGTATTAGGATTTTTCTCAAGTTTCTCAAACTTTTTTATGATCCCACTTTGAGAATTTCGGGGTCTTTGTATTGTACATCTAATATGTACTTTCAAGAAATTTGTGGCATTCAAATGCATTTACAGGAATATATTGATAATGGTGATTATGTATTGAGTGTTATGGCGGAGAAGATGATGACGAAGTACAATAAATATTGGGGGGATCTTGATAACAATGATAGGGTTAACTTGATGATGTTTGTTGCTGTTATACTTGATCCACGAACCAAATTGGTGTCATTAGAATATTGGTTCAAAGATGTTCTTGGTGTTGATAAATGTTGTGAAATGATGAAAAAATTGAGGTGCATCCTTAACAAATTATATGATCACTATAGCTCCTGAGAGAGTTCATTTCAAGTTCCACATAGTAGTGAATTACCTCAAGATTCCTCAATGAAAATAGAAGAAAGTGAGAATGCTAACCTCTATTTCATGAATAAGTTTCATAAGTACCTAACTTCTAAAAGTGGTATTGAAAGCAAATCGGAGATTGATTGATATTTGATGGAGGATGTTGAAAAAGCGAATGCAAATTTTGATATTTTAACTTGGTGGAATGTGAACTCAACCAAATTCTCAATAGTTGTCAAAATAGCACGAGATGTGTTGGCTATTCCCATTACAACAATTGCTTCAGAGTCGGCTTTTAGCACTATAGGACGTGTGTTGGATCCTTTTCGAAGTTCATTGGCCCAAGTACGGTTGAAGCATTGATATGTTCACAAAATTGGTTAAGATCAAAACCTCGAAGTTTTGGCTTAGATATGGTTGATGATGCAAAAAGTTATAAGCTCGATTTATGTCAGTTTTTTGATCATTTTAGTTTGCTTAATATATTTTGCTATTTACAAATTTCATTTATCGGTTTCAATTGATATTGTAATTTTTTTTTTTTTTTTTTTCATTATTTGTATAAGTAACTTTGAAAGTAACTTTGAAGAACATTAGCATTTTACGTAAGGATGATTAGTGACTTGAAGTTGAAGTTGTATTCTGGATTTTACTTGAAGTTGAAGTTGAACTTGCATTCTAAATTTTACTTGAAGTTGAAGTTGAAGTTGCATTCTGGATGATTAGTCATTTTACTTGGAAGTTGCATTCTGCTGGGTTTGGTTACTTAGAGTTTGATGTAACTATAAACTATGGGTATTAACTGTTAAATAAGTTTTCGGTTTGTTTTCTTTCCCCATCTTTTTGATTGAAAAAAAAAACTAACCATATTTTTATGAAAACTAAAAAAAAGCCAAAATATCATTCTACTGGGTTTTGTTGCTTACAGGTGTAGCCTTTTAGGCTTAGCCCCAACAAAAAGCCCATATTCTGATTCAAAAATAATAAAAAAGCCCATATATGTGTGGCCTTTTAGGCCTAGCCAAAAAAATTGAATAAAATAAATTACAAAAATGCCATGCCAAACAACCAGACCCGCCCCGCAAACCCGCATCTATTTAACCCGCACCGCAATACCCAAACCCGTGCAGATATTGGTTTTTGGGCTCAGGTGGCGGGTTGGAAATTCCAAAACCCGCAAGGTGCGGGGCGGGTGGGAAAAAGTCTGATACCCGCCCCACCCCGACCCGTGCCCAGCCTTAAATAGAAAGAAAGAGAAAATATAATAAAATATTACTTACAAGTTGCTACAGTAACTTGTAAATATGAAAGTTCATTGTAGTAATAGTAGGAAAACCTTCTATTTTACAATATCTGTTGAAGCAAGAAAAATTAACAAAATAACTAAATTTAACTAAAAAACTAGTTTAAAAATACTGCTGGAGATGCTCTAAGTGTCAGGGTGAGCGCGAGCCATCCCATACTTTTTTTGTTTTTTGTTTAAGTAGGAATTCACATATGTTTGGTGTTTATTTAAACATGTGCTTAACTTCCGCAAGCCCCCTCCGCGTTTGGTGTTTGTCTCTATTTCTCTTCCTATTCTAAGGACCATGTGCTAGTTTTGGCCTTGCACATGCCAAGGGTGCTAGTACATTTGTTTGTGCTATAGATACATTATTGGCCACTTTCTGATAACTTGGAACTTTCAAGACACACAGATTTCTCACAAGCACTAGTATTTGGAAAGTGGTTATGATGAATTAAGTGAAAGAATCTATTCATGATTGCTTTCAATATAGCTGTTATTGAACTCCATATAAATTAGTATTTATTCACAGCTAATCATAAAAGTATTGAAGTCCATATAACAAAGGCGAAAGGCAAAAAAAGACTAATCATTAATTTCTCATCCATCGCCTGAGGTATTAGTTGTGACTTCGTCGTCTCTAGTTGTAATGGAAGTTGGAGTGGACGAAGATTTGGATGGTTGCTCCTCAGGCACTCCAGTCGATGTCAGGTTGACTAGCTTAATCCAATCATGGAAGTGGCCGGTAGGTTTCGGTCCATTTGAGAAGATTGTTGTGTGGGATCAGGGAGACGAGGTTTGGGATGGGGAGTATGGAAATCCCCTTACCCTTTCGATGCTTTTTCCCCCGACCCACTCAATTGGGTGTTGGATTGTGATGAAGATGATGATGGCGCTACTGGATGTCGTTAAAGAGGATTTTCTTTGGGAAGTAAAGGTTGGGCGGCCTAAGACTAAAGGCAAGAGGGAGTTGTTAAATTTAGAAAGCTTATTCAGTTGTTTTCTTTCCACCTATGAGACATTTATTTGTCCTACAAATTTAGTAGTTTTTAGTAGGGCTTGCAGACTAAAAGTCTTTCATCAAGCTTGAAGGCGAGCGATTCGTCTTTTGGAGATGCTTAAGTTTATTTCAGTTGATGTATTTTGTAAGGTTGTTTGGTTAGTGAGGTTTCGTTGTACTTATGCTCAGGGATGTATTAAGGATTTTGTAATGTAGCTTAAATCACTACATTATTATGCTTTAGATATTTGAACTAGCAAATATCGAAGTCGTGACGCTGCAACTTTAGAAAATATAATCTTACAGCGGAGTATGTATATTTTTTTCTTTTTCTATGACCTAAGAATAACTTACACAACACAGTTGAGCTGACTGAAATACCTCGAGGTGATATATTATTAAATAAAATAGAAACATGGTTTTCATTACAACATATGTACACACTAGGTGTACCAAATATATGCCACAGATGGCACCTAAATTAACATAGTAATATCTATTAAGTTTACACACATCACCATACATAATAAAAGCGATTAACATAAATGAGACTTGCTCCATAGAGTAAGCATAAATCTTGCAGCAGATGGTTTATCAACCATCAAAACTAGTAAAAGGACCATCGTCCTCACTTTCTATCCCTGCATCAAGATCTATGTAAAGATGACGTTATCATATTTACATAGGCAAACAAGTGAGTAATCTATTTTCCTAGATATAAAGACTAAAAGACTAGTTTGAACAAATAAGATTAAAGACTAAAATATATAATAATGAATGAGTTGTGAATGCAGCGTAATGACAGATTAGTTTGTGTTTTATGATAATCTTTCTTCAGACCTCTTCTCATGAGCTCTCAGCCCGCTTACGTCTGTTATGTCCCTCACACTTTAGAGGTTTACCTGTTTGGTGCTGGCAGCTACACCGTCCCAGCTTAGTTATATATTAGGCCTTTTGGACGGTTATATACCCCCATCCACTGAGATACCGACAGTTCCTCGCGGCAATCCACCCAGCTTGTTCTTAAGGTGGCTATCTTATCAGCCCATTTTATTAGACACATTATGCAGCAGTTGTATTGCAAAATTATATCAATAAGACAAAATAAGAATTCCTATAACAATAAAACAAAGCTAGTATTCAGTAAGTATATCCATACTTACTCTCCTTAGTGTAGTATTCTGCTCCACTTCTGCATATAATACATACATACAAACAATACTTAGTTCATTATCCAATAATATCATTGTTTAAAGACCCTCATCTTTTTATATTTATTTATTATCCGTCACTTCATCTTTATTTACTCATTTTATTATATTAATCTAAGATAGTCATTTATAACTAGTTAAATGACTGAATGTAAATGTTAAATGCATATTTCGGGGATGAGATCAAATGGTCCTTACCGCCAGAAATATGAACAGAAATTTAAATGACATAAAAGAAATAACTGAATGTAAATAATGCATATTTCGGGGATGACATCAAATGGTCCTTACCGCCAGAAATATGAACAGAAATTTAAATGACATAAAAGAAATGACTGAATGTAAATGTTAAATGCATATTTCGGGGATGACATCAAATGGTCTTTACCGCCAGAAATATGAACAGAAATTTAAATGGCATAAAAGAAATGACTGAATGTAAATGTTAAATGCATATTTCGGGGATGACATCAAATGGTCTTTACCGCCAGAAATATGAACAGAAATTTAAATGACATAAAAGAAATGACTGAATGTAAATGTTAAATACTGTAAAGTAAATAATATATAGATAATATTATAAGTCCTTAATTGATTTTGTCCACTAACTCTTTATTATTAATTCACTTGTATCCATTACTTTATTTTACATTATACACTTTATTGGGTCTTTAAACAATTAAATGAGAATAAGTGATAAAAGCAATAAATCATGATATTTATACAAGAAACACTTACCCAATAATCCTTAGAAGTAAAACTCCACCAAATCTTCTCTAGGTAGCTAGTTTAGAAAAAACACTTGAACACTACAAGAAAGATCTAAGCTATATGGTATTTGGCTAGAACTAAGAAATAAAATGAAAGGAGGAGCAAACAATTTTACTTGTTCTAAGATTGTAAAAACTTAAGTGAAAGTGAATTTAGCTAAGGCTCTATTTATAAGAGAATGTTAGGATTTATTTTTACACATTGATCTAAGGGTTGAGATATATTTAACCAAAAGAATGAACCTAGTCCATATTTCATGCTCTATACCAATTGATATTTTCGTCCAAAATGAGGGCAGTGTATTCCGATCCATTTTTCAATGTCCAAACATACTCCGATTGACATGAAATTTTGAGGGTAGATAGAGGACTCCAAAACAAACATTTTATATTTTTCATTCGACTTCATCCGAGTTCGTTTGAGTCTACTTTAGGCCTGTACAAAGTTTCCTATTCAACTTAGGCTTTAATCTATTTGCATTCCCACTTGGCCACTTGCCTTATTAAATCATTATAATCATGATATTTACTATAATCATCATTACTAGAAGACTTTAAGCTTTCAACAAAGGTGGCTAGCCTTGGTATCTTTCTTAAGCAGTTTTAATCACATTTAGACTTCACTAAACACCAATATAAATAATGTATTTACTAGATTGGGTTTAATTATGCCCATAAACATATTAATGAAGCTAAATTTTTGAATTGAAGTGATATACAAAAGAGGTCAAAAATCAATGTAATATACCTTTAACACTAAATAGTTATTTAATATCATTAATCCACATATCATTATTCTAATTTATCGATTATATTTTTAATCTATTTAATATTATTTAAATAAGAGTTTTAAAATCTAGGTCGTTACAGACCTTAACCCTAACACAAACATTCGAGGCTTTGTGTCTTCTCCGAAAAACTTTGCCTTATTTTTAAATATTTTTCAAAGATTATATTAACTTAAGCATTGGAATGTCTTTGATCTCCTTAAACCAGTAAATTTAATGACTATTTTCTTTATTTTGCAGGTAAGTTGTCACCGATCCGACTGTCAGAAAAATTACTTTATCAAATCTTGTCTTATGCTAGAAGTCGGGCTGGAAATTTATGTATTTGGTGTACACGTGAATATGAAACTCTCAGCGATACAACTACAAGCCCCACAAAATCTAATAATAATTCTTTTTGGTCTTCTTTTAAAAAAAAAAACGAAAAAAAATCCTGAAGTTTGTAGTTGTTGGTGTTGCAGTCATCACGTGTCCTCCCTAAACTAATTTCCCATCAGATATTGTCACTTTCTTCTTAAATATGATTAACGTTATTAAATGAACAGAACCGTTAACATAATTGGACTTATTTCGAAAATGCTTAGATTTGGTTTAATTAACAAATGAGGCCACCATAAACATAAAATTAGGTTTGATTATCAAACAAGACATATTTGTATTCAATTAATGATTATGAACACAACTCATATAAGCTCCACTCAATTCGTTAACTTTTATATATATAATTACCAAAAAACTATCCCAACTTTGGAAGATCGGCATGAAAAGAGAGTCGGGGTGAAATAGCAGTTGCGATTAGCGGTTAGTGGCTAAAACCGCTAACCGTAACCGCCTAGGCGGTTAGTAATTTTACTAACCGCCTCCGCTAACCGGGTAGCGGTTAACCGCTTTTTTTCTAACCGCTTTTTTTTTGCTCTTTTTTTTTTTTTTGACTGATTTTGGGTTGGTTTTGGACCGGTTTTGGGCTTTTTGC
>NC_081541.1:39374334-39380381 GCF_901000735.1 Corylus avellana | reverse complement strand
ATTTTAAACTTTTTTTTTTTTTTTTTTTTTTTTTTTTTTCCTTCTCATTGCCATTTTAGCATTAAAAATTGCTATATACCAAAATCTTGTTGGCCACCTTCTACAAATTTACACATCATACAATATACAAATAAAATTACAACAAAATCATTACTTCACTTGTAGTCTTATACACAATATAGAAATAAAATAAAACACAAACAAGTTCATAAACTCACAAGCAACCAAAAAAACCAACATGGTTGAACTTGAAGCTTGAGGCCCATTTCCAAATATATATTGTTATTTATTATATGAAATATATAAAATATATATATATATATATATATATATATATATATATATATAAGCGGTTAGCCGGTTAGCGGTTTTCCAAAACCCACTAACCGCTAACCGCAACCGCCTAGGCGGTTAGCGATTTTTACTAACCGCTTTCAAAGCGGTTAGACGGTTAACGGTTATAGCGGTTAGCGGTTGAGGTTAGGCGATTTTAAATTTCACCCCTAAAAGAGAGCATATAGCACAAGCGAGTCCAGTCTTCTAATATTGAATTTTTTACAATCAAAACATTATATACTGTTGTGTAAATTATCTTGGTCTTAATAGCGTCCTGATGGGGAGCTGGGTCATATGAAATGATCCAAAGGTTTTGGCCATCTTTGGCCCATTTAAACCGGCCCAAATAGATTCAAGGCTACACTAAGCTCTTAAGCCAAAATGTTGGGTCCAATCCATTCCAATGGATTCAAGTCTCAAGCCTAATTTTTTGAGTCCAGCTGCCACCATGAACCACCATTTGCCGCCGCCTCCCACCCTCCACCGCCTCCGGCCACCTCTCCGGCCACAAAAAAAATAAAAATAAATAAAAAAGCATAATTTCCCTTTCTTTTTTCAAGCTTGAGTTTGAAGAGAATGTTAGAATATTTTATATATTATTCTCTAGGGTTTATTGTCTTTCCTATTAGGTTTTATTTCCTACCTTGATTAGTTTAGGATTTCTTGCTTAGTACTCTTAGCCTCTCTATATATAAAGGCCTCTGTAATCACACATATATAAGATTCAATACAATGTAGTTCTATGTGCTTCCGCTCTCTCTTCTCTCTAACTTTTGAATGGCCTCTAGTAGTGGAGCTTCGATGGTGGTGGCTATTGTAGAGCAGGTGATTAGAGCAATAATAAATCCCTAATCTTGTCAAGCCTCTGTAAATGGCCTCATAGACAACACCCGATTTTCCTCATAGTCAAAACTTATAAAATTGAATGATTTCTTATTGAACTTATCGATTACATACAATACATCCCCTTTATATAGCACTACCACTTTTTTGAAAGAAAAGGTAAAACAGACTGCTACTAGAATTAGGATAATGAACTCCAACTAGGACTTATAACACGTGGTAGTTATTCAACCTATCTCTTGGTGATGTATGTTGTTTGACCCTGTCAATCCTTGCACTACTCATGATATTTACTCGATGGCTGCCGGAAGGCAAAAAGTAATGACGTAATCCGTCGGCGTTGTTGTGCATGGTTTCTGGCAGTAAGAGACGATGTCATGGAGATATGAACAGGTATACGTCCCGGTGCCTTCATCGTAGCCGATACTGTCAGCCGTTGGGCACTTTTGGTGAAGGAAATCCATGTACAAGCTGGGCGTGCACGGAGCCACAATCTTGGGGCCCGCCATGCAACAGTACTTCTTGTAATCTCTCATCTCACACGTGGCGTTCTTACAGGACGCGCTCACATCCGTAGCCGTAGGACACGCGCTGCTAAAGTCCATGGAGCAACCCGACTCGTTACAGCTCCCTCCGATTCCACCCAGCGGTACAACCGTCATAGGGAGGTTATAAGACAGCCCGGGGAAGGCTTGAACAAGGAAGTCGACGTTGTCTTCGTGGTCCTTTAGATCGAACGCAGCTGCTGTGGCTGGTGATGCGGGATTGCCATCCGGGCATTCTACGGTGGACGAGCCGCAGTCACCTGTGAGGCACGAGAACGCGCCGGTGGAGTTCTTGGCGCAACCTGTGCGACCCCACAAGGCGCCTGACCAGGATTTATTTACGTAAAGAGTTATGGTGTTGTTGGAATAGAGAGTGAAGCCGGTGGTCGGGAGGTGGGTGTTGGCGTGGTTGGATCTAATGGCTGGCCAAACTGTGTAGTTGCACTTGTTTATGATTGTGAGTTTCGCTGAATACACTACTCCTGCTACCACAAATGCCAAACAAGTTAAAATAAATTACAAGTAATTAATTAATCATCCAAACATTGTTAACTAAACTCTATAATTAAGATTTAATTGGGTTACCTGAGAGAAGAGAGAGAGCGAGGAGAGTGATGTAAACAAAGAGAGAGGCCATGTTAATTGAACCAAAAAGTGAATGGCAGTCCGTTGAGAAGAGGGCTTCAAGTGTGCGCACATATATATATATATATATACAGAAATATAGAGTATGGAATATGGGAGGGGTTGTGCAGGTGTTGGAAGAGCTGAAGAGCTAGCTAGGCTACTATGTCAAGAGCATTCACATCACCTCAGCAAAAAGCTTAGTTAAATTTGAGCTAAAATATCATTTTTTTTTTTTTTTCTATTTTAGCTATCAACTTTTTTTAAAGTAATTACATCCCACTCAGCATTTTAATTATTAACTTTTAATATTATATTTAAAATTTATTATTTTTTAATTTGTACGTAGTTCTACAAGGAAGGAGAGAGGATGAAATGATTTTTTTATTAATAAAATTATACATTGTTGAGCCATAGTACTCAACTCCTAAGCAAACTCGATCTTAACTAGTTTGCTCAGCCGGATGAAAAGTGATTTTAACACTTTGGCTCAACAAAATGGCCAAAAGAATATTTTGTTGAGCGGGATGCTTAACGATGGTTTCTTCTCCAAAATTTGAAAATGAGCCCCAAAAGAAAAATTATAACAAAGGGTGGCATCCGCATCATCATATATATGTGTGATTTCTGCACTCGAAGGGGTCAGAATAGTGATAGGATGCTATAATAATTAGCTGATGGTATTGTATGTGAGAGTGCTCCTTGTGCAAGTAAAAGGTTATTAATTAATTAAGCCGTGGAGTTAAAAAGGAATACTACTGCCCAAAAGTTGGCCATAACTTAGCTTGAAGTAGGATTAACAATTCATGTTCATGGGTTGAGTTTTTGTTGTATCGAAACATGAGTATAAATCATATAAGTTAATTCTAATTTGACTCATTTAGTTAAACAAGTTAGATCTTTTAACTTTAACTCGCTAATTTCATGTTAGGTTCGTGGATCGTGTCAAAAATATTCAACCTTAAATATCGCGTGTTGGGTTTAGGTCGTGTTGAAGTATAAGTACAAAACTATATAAGTCGATTCTAGCTAACTTGACATATTTAATTAAATAGGCCAAACCCTAAAACCTTAATCTACTAATTTTGTATTTAATTTGTGTCAAGTTTGCAGTGTCAAAAATTACCATACCCTAAGTTGAAGGAAAGCTTTGATCTGAAAAATAAAGTAAAAAATGAAGGAATGCGACAAATTAAAAGGCTACTAAATATTATTGTTTGCAAAAATTTAAAAACTGACCGGTCAGGCAATCAGCTACTAACTTGCACGCATTATATTCACCCAAAATATGCATCCATGAGTACAAAGTTCAAACAACTTGCACAAAAAATAGTAATAAGTGTCGCACAAATTAATTAAGTTGTGCAAAGCAATTGGTTCAGTAAATTGGGATGAAGTATTGCAACCAATTAATTAAGAATATTTCCGATACAAGCGACGCATGCCTGCACCGACACGGACCGAATTGAAAATGTCTCTTCTAGCTTTCGCCTCGATAAGAGTCTAAATAATTAAAAAAACCTTCTGGCGGAGGTGATTTTCGAACCGCCTCCAGTCAACTTCTTTTTCTTTTTTTTCCATTTTCTTTTTTTAGTTTTTTATCAAAATCAATTAGAACTCCTCAATTGCTCTCATGAAAATGTGCAAAGTGCACCTTATAAGGCCAAAAGGCCGTTACGAATTCCCGGGCACAATATGATTGAGAAGGAGATGAATCCTAATTTTTTTGATAAATTCAATTATGTTGTGGCACGTCCTTTTGTAATTTTTCTTTTTTTATTTTTTTGAAGCCTACCATTTCTCTTTCTCATTTTTCTTGTCTTTGTTGCCTTTCTTCAATGCTACCTCTTAAATTTCCAATATTTTAGCCTTTTCATTTAAAAAAAGAAAAAACTGTTTCCCTTTTTTGGCTTTAGTTTTGTTTTAAAATTTTGAGACTTTTTGGGTTTATGCATGGCGTGGCAATATCTTATTCAGAAGGCCATGGAAGGAGGTTTGGATGTTATTCACACTTACGTTTTCTGGAACGGGCATGAGCCTTCACCTGGCTAAGTAATGGATTCGGTCTCCAGCTCCAGCAGAACATTAATGGCAACGAGGCTTTTGTTTGGTTGCCGAGAAACAGTGGAAATTTTTTTACACTATTTAAATTATTTCCTGCGTTAAATTCAAACGTTCTTGTTTGAAAAATAAACACTATAAAATTCAAATGCAATCACGAGGGATTGAGATAACAAGCATACTCATGGACGAACAACTTCAGCCTTCTTTGACATACTCGGTGAATCAAAGTCCTGAAAAACTGGAGTAATACTACAAGTTTCTCTTGTGTCATTTTTGTAGCTCTCCAAGGATGATGTGACTTTTAAAATTATTATTGTGCTTGCGATCACTATTAAATTTTGATCAAATTGCGATTTTAAAAGTCATCTCATTTTTTAAGTGACATAAGAGAGTATTTTAAAATTACTTGAAAAAATTGGGTTCAATGAAGCAGAGGAAGTTTGATCTACCAAGGGTGGGATTCAAACTGAGACAGAGGGTGGGATTCAAAGTGAAATTGCAGCTGGTGTAAGCAGAGGTTATCCAAATGCAAGCTTGATCAAGCATAAAAGTATGACAATGCATTGCACCTTTGAAGTTTACCTCTTGAGGACTATTTTCCCTCTCTTTTAAATGTCTCTTTGGTTTCATGCCAGTGGCTTAACAGAGGGCACCTAAAAGTTTTAAAGGGTCAAAGGAAGGCAAATTGCTGTGAAATGGAATTTCATTCTGGACCAACTGGAATTACCGTATCCCAACTGGGTTTCATTATTTGTAATGATAATATGGAAGTGAAAATAGACTCTATCTTCATCTTTTACCCTCACCATTCATCATTTCTTTTATATATATATATATATATATATATATGGAAAAATGTATTTTACTTTCCTAAAGTTTCACATCATTTTTAATTTGGCCTTCAATTTAAAAATTAGCAATGTATTTTAACAAAGTATCAAAAATTCGTAATGTGACCCATCCATTAATTATTTCTATCTAATTTGACAGAAAATGGCTCAAGTGCGCCACACATGCATTTTGTCTAAAATTTCTAAAATTGCCCCATAATTTTTCGGAGAATTCAAAAAATGCCTACAATTAAATAAACCAAAATCATAAAAAAAATAAATAAATGCGGGTGGCCCAAGCCACCCCCATCTGGCCAAATTGGAGGTGGCGAGCCAGCCCACGGCCCCATAGGAGTGGTTCAGCCATCCTTAAGGGGTCAAATGTGGTAGTTGTAATTGAGTCAAGCTGAGCTTTAGGATTTCAAAACTAGCTTGTTTACAAAGTTGCTTATTCAAACTAAGCTCGAGTTCGAGAAGGTGATGCATCAAAACTTTAAAGAAATACAACCATTTGAAAAAACAACCGTTGAATTAATCACTTTCATAAATGCAATTGTAACCTACAATTGTTTTAGAATCCTTTATATTTTGAACAACGACAAAAAATTCAACTTTTGGCTTATGGCTAAACATTTGATGGGGGACCACAGAATGTTCAACCTTAACCCTAACACGAACATTCGAGGCTTTGTGTCTTCTCCAAAAAACTTAGCCTTATTTTTAAATATTTTTTAAATACTATGTTACCTTAAGCATCGAAATGTCTTTGGTCTCCTTAAACCAATAAATTTAGTGACTATTTCCT
>NC_081541.1:39366391-39374234 GCF_901000735.1 Corylus avellana | reverse complement strand
CGATTACATACAATACATCCCCTTTATATAGCACTACCACTTTTTTGAAAGAAAAGGTAAAACAGACTGCTACTAGAATTAGGATAATGAACTCCAACTAGGACTTATAACACGTGGTAGTTATTCAACCTATCTCTTGGTGATGTATGTTGTTTGACCCTGTCAATCCTTGCACTACTCATGATATTTACTCGATGGCTGCCGGAAGGCAAAAAGTAATGACGTAATCCGTCGGCGTTGTTGTGCATGGTTTCTGGCAGTAAGAGACGATGTCATGGAGATATGAACAGGTATACGTCCCGGTGCCTTCATCGTAGCCGATACTGTCAGCCGTTGGGCACTTTTGGTGAAGGAAATCCATGTACAAGCTGGGCGTGCACGGAGCCACAATCTTGGGGCCCGCCATGCAACAGTACTTCTTGTAATCTCTCATCTCACACGTGGCGTTCTTACAGGACGCGCTCACATCCGTAGCCGTAGGACACGCGCTGCTAAAGTCCATGGAGCAACCCGACTCGTTACAGCTCCCTCCGATTCCACCCAGCGGTACAACCGTCATAGGGAGGTTATAAGACAGCCCGGGGAAGGCTTGAACAAGGAAGTCGACGTTGTCTTCGTGGTCCTTTAGATCGAACGCAGCTGCTGTGGCTGGTGATGCGGGATTGCCATCCGGGCATTCTACGGTGGACGAGCCGCAGTCACCTGTGAGGCACGAGAACGCGCCGGTGGAGTTCTTGGCGCAACCTGTGCGACCCCACAAGGCGCCTGACCAGGATTTATTTACGTAAAGAGTTATGGTGTTGTTGGAATAGAGAGTGAAGCCGGTGGTCGGGAGGTGGGTGTTGGCGTGGTTGGATCTAATGGCTGGCCAAACTGTGTAGTTGCACTTGTTTATGATTGTGAGTTTCGCTGAATACACTACTCCTGCTACCACAAATGCCAAACAAGTTAAAATAAATTACAAGTAATTAATTAATCATCCAAACATTGTTAACTAAACTCTATAATTAAGATTTAATTGGGTTACCTGAGAGAAGAGAGAGAGCGAGGAGAGTGATGTAAACAAAGAGAGAGGCCATGTTAATTGAACCAAAAAGTGAATGGCAGTCCGTTGAGAAGAGGGCTTCAAGTGTGCGCACATATATATATATATATATACAGAAATATAGAGTATGGAATATGGGAGGGGTTGTGCAGGTGTTGGAAGAGCTGAAGAGCTAGCTAGGCTACTATGTCAAGAGCATTCACATCACCTCAGCAAAAAGCTTAGTTAAATTTAGTCAAAATATCACTTTTTTTTATTTTAACTATCAACTTTTTAAAGTAATTACATTCAGCTTAGCATTTTAACTATCAACCTTTAATATTATTTATAAAATTTATTACTTTTTTATTTGTATGTAGTTTTACAAGGAAGGAGAGAGGATGAAATAATTTTTTTATTAATAAAATTATACATTGTTGAGCCATAGTACTCAACAACTTCCATAGTACTCAACAAAGTTGTTGAGTACCGTAGCTCCCAAACAAACTTGATCTTAACTAGTTTGCTGAGCCGGATGAAAATTATTTTAACACTTTGGCTCAACAAAATAGCCAAAAGAATATATATTTTGTTGAGCGGGATGCTTAACGATAGTTTCTTTTCCAAAATTTGAAAATGAGCCCCAAAAGAAAAATTATAACAAAGGGTGGCATCCGCATCATCATATATATGTGTGATTTCTGCACTCGAAGGGGTCAGAATAGTGATAGGATGCAATAATAATTAGCTGATGGTATTATATGTGAGAGTGCTCCTTGTGCAAGTAAAAGGTTATTAATTAATTAAGCCGTGGAGTTAAAAAAGATTACTACTGCCCAAAAGTTGGCCATAACTTAGCTTGAAGTAGGATTAACAATTCATGTTCGTAGGTTGAGTTTTAGTTGCATCGAAACATGAGTATAAACCATATAAGTTAATTATAATTTAACTCATTTAGTTAAACAAATCATATCTTTTAACTTTAACTCGCTAATTTCATGTTAGGTTCGTAGGTCGTGTCAAAAATATTCAATCCTAAATATCGTGTGTTGGGTTTAGGTCGTGTTAAAGTATAAGTACAAAACTATATAAGTCGATTCTAGCTAACTCGACACATTTAATTAAATAGGCCAAACCCTAAAACCTTAACCTACTAATTTTGTATTTAATTTGTGTCAGATTTGCGGTGTCAAAAATTACCATACCCTAAGTTGAAGGAAAGCTTTGATCTGAAAAATAAAAAATGAAGGAATGCGACAAATTAAAAGGCTACTAAATATTATGGTTTGCAAAAATTTAAAAACGTACTGGCCGGTCAGGCAATCAGCTACTAACTTGCACGCATTATATTCACCCAAAATATTCATCCATGAGTACAAAGTTCAAACAACTTGCACAAAAAATGGTAATAAGTGTCGCACAAATTAAGTTGTGCAAGGCAATTGGTTCAGTAAATTGGGATGAAGCATTGCAACCAATTAATGAAGAATATTTCCGATACAAGCGACGCATGCCTGCACTGACACGGACCGATCGAATTGAAATTGTCTCTTCTAGCTTTTGCCTCAATAAGAGTCTAAATAGTTAAAAAAAAAAAAAAAAACCTTCTGGCGGAGGTGATTTTTGAACCGGCCGCCTCTAGTCAACTTTTTTTTTTTTTTAATCAAAATCAATTAGAACTCCTCAAATATTGCTCTCATGAAAATGTGCAAAGTGCATCTTATAAGGCCTAAAGCCATTACGATTACTCCGGCACAACATGATTGAAAAGGAGATGAATCCTAATTTTTTTTGATAAATTCAATTATGTTGTTGCACGTCCTTTTGTAATTTATTTATTTATTTATTTTTTTAAGCCTACCATTTCTCTTTCTCATTTTTCTTGTCTTTGCTGCCTTTCTTCAATGCTACCTCTTAAATTTCCAACATTTTAGCCTTTTCATTTTAAAAAAGAAAAAACTGTTTCCCTTTTTTGGCTTTAGTTTTGTTTTAAAATTTCGAGACATTTTGGGTTTATGCAGGCGTGGCAATATGTTATTCAGAAGGCCATGGAAGGAGGTTTGGATGTTATTCACACTTACGTTTTCTGGAACGGGCATGAGCCTTCACCTGGCCAAGTAATGGATTCGGTCTCCAGCTCCAGCAGAACATTAATGGCAACGAGGCTTGTGTTTGGTTGCCGAGAAACAGCGGGAAATTTTTTACACTATTTAAATTATTTTCTGCGTTAAATTCAAACGTTCTTGTTTGAAAAATAAACACCATAAAATTCAAATGGAGTCACGAGGGCCGGGATTGAGATAACAAGCATACTCATGGACGAACAACTTCAGCCTTCTTTGACATAGTTGGTGAATGAGAGTCCTAAAAAACTGGAGTAATATTACAAGTTCCTCTTGTATCACTTTTGTAACCCTCCAAGAATAATGTGACTCTTAAAATCATCATTATGCTTGCGATCACTATTAAATTTTGATCAAATTGTGATTTTAAAAGTTATTTATTTTTTGAGTGAAATAAAAAAGTCTTTTAGGGTGGGATTCAAACTGAGACTGAGGGTGGGATTCAAAGTGAAATTGCAGCTGGCGTAAGCAGAGGTTGTCCAAATGCAAGCTTGATCAAGTATAAAAGTATGACAGTGCATGCCACCTTTGAAGTTTGTCTTTCTTTACAAAAGCAATAGAGAGATGGAATCCTTTCACTTGTCTGTGTTTTAGATAGCCTTTTTGAACCTCTTTTTGCATGTTGTTACGAAATATCTTTTTTTAATCTTTTAACTTTTGCCAAATATTTATTTTCCCACTCTTTATTATTATTATTTTTTTGACATGTGCGCATAAGAGGGAGGAAGGGACTCGAACTAGTGACCTCTGCTTCATTAAGCGTGATCCTAACTTATTGAGCTACCTCTTAAAGACTATTTTCCCTCCGTTTTAAATGTCTCTTTGGTTTCATGCCAATGGCTTAACAGAGGGCACCTAAAAGTTTTAAAGGGTCAAAAGAAGGCAAATTGCTGTGAAATGGAATTTCGTTCTGGACCTAAACCGTTACTGTATCCCAACTGGACTTCATTATTAGTAATGATAATATGGAAGTGAAAATAGACTCTATCTTCATCTTTTACCCTCACCATTCATCATTTCTTATATATATAGGGAAAATGTATTTTACTTTCCTAAAGTTTCACATCATTTTTAATTTAGGCTTCAATGTTTAAAAATTGGCAATGTACTTCAATAAAGTATCAAAAATTCGCAATGTAACCCATATATTAGTTATTTCTATCTAATTTGACAGAAAATGGCTCAAGTGCGCCGCACGTGCATTTTGTCTAAAATTTCTAAAATTGCCCCATAATTTTTCGGAGAATTCAAAAAATGCCTCTAATTAAATAAACCAAAATCATAAAGATAAAAAAAATGCAGGTGGCCCAAGCCACCCCCATCTGGCCAGATTGGAGGCGGCGAGCGACCCCACGGCCCCATATGAGTGGTTCGGCCATCCCCAAGAGGCCAAATGTGGTAGTTGTAATTGAGCCAAGCTGAGCTTTATGATTTCAAAACTAGCTTGTTTACATGGTTGCTTATTCAAATTGAGCTCAAGTTTGAGAATGTGATGCACCAAAACTTTTAAGAAATACAACCATTTGAAAAAACAACCGTTGCATTAATCACTTTCATAAATGCAATTGTAACCTACAATTGTTTGAAATCCTTTTTATTTTGAAAAACAACCAAAAATACAACTTTTGGCTTATGGCTGAACATTTGTTGGGCGACCAATGAATGTTCGACCTTAACCCTAACACGAACATTCAAGGCTTTATGCCTTCTCACAAAAACTTTGCCTTATTTTTAAATATTTTTTAAATATTATATTAACTTAAGCATTGAAATGTCTTTGGTCTCCTTAAACCAATAAATTTGGTGTCTACTTTCTTTATTTTGCAAAGTAACTTGTCACCGATCCATTGTCAAAAAAAATTACTTCATCAAATCTTGTCTTATGCTAGAAGTTGGGTGGACTGGAAATTTCTGTATTTGGTGTACACGTGAGTATGAAACACCCAGCGATACAACTACAAGCCCCACAAAATCTAATAATAATTCTTTTTGGTCTTCTTTTAAAAACAAAAAACAAAACAAAAAAAATCCTGAAGTTTGTAGTTGTTTGTGTTGCATCACGTGTCCTCCCTAAACTAATTTCCCATCAGATATTGTCACTTTCTTCCTAAATATGATTAACATTATTAAATGAACAGAACCGTTAACATATTTGGACTTATTTCGAAAATGTTTAGATGTGGTTTAATTAACAAATGAGAAGACCATAAACATAAAATTAGGTTTGATTATCAAACAAGACATATTTGTATAAATTTGGTTTGATTCAATTAATGAGGCAATGATGAACATAAAATTATGTTTGATTATCAAGACATACTCGTATAAATTTAGTTTGGTTCAATTAATGATTATGAGCACAATTCATATAAGCTCCACTCAATTCATTTACTTTTATATATATAATTACCAAAAAACTCAATTCATTAACTTTTTATATATAATTACTCAATTCATTAAGTTTTTATATATATAATTCAGTAACGGCATGAAAAGAGAGCATATAGCACGAGCGAGTGCAGTTTTCTAATATTGAATGTTGAACATTTTCAGCGGCATTAGGTATTTTACCTAGTGAAAAAATACTTTTATATATTTTACTAACTCATTTTTCAATACAAATACAACTGATTCTTTATTTCATTCTCTACTTTTCTTTAAATATTATTATTTAATTTTTTTTTTTTTTCACTTTTCTCTCTCTCTTTCTCTAGCTGTTCCCTCTCAACCAGGAACCAAGAACCGTGATAAAGAGGAAAAGGATGAGGGAGAGGGAGAGAGAAGAGAGAGAAACAAATATTAAAAAACAGTAATATTGTGCTACAATAAATAACAAAAAGGTAAGTTTAGCTTTTTTGAAGCTGATATGTTAAGAGTTTAAAAAAAAAACAATAATAACTAAATATAGTTAATATTGTTCTTTTACTTAATCTACTGGAGATGCTCACTCAAAACACTTTATAATGCTGTTGTTCCGTTAGGGAGAGAACTGAATTTGAAATGTTGAATTAAATGTAATAGATTGCTCATATTTTAGAAAAACTGAAAATCTTATATTTTAGAAAACGTGAGAAACTGAGAATCTTTAGAAAATCTCAAACCCTTTTTCTGCAATACATTGCTCAAACTCTTTTAAGACACACGCACCCATGTCTCTCTCCAGAGGCCTCGACCTTCTGGACCCATCTCCATCACTCTTGTCCATAGAAAAGCCTTCCATTTTAGAACCCAAGACCATGGATTTGTCTTTTATACGAAGAACCTGAGCTTTCGTCCACGCTCGACCTCTTCAATGCCTTTTCTCTACCTTTCGAGCTATTTTACCCAGCAACTAATCTGACCCATATCGAGAATATCCCTTTTTCCACGTACCATCACAGGGTGTACTTGGCGGGTCGGATCCTGGGCTTCGGAGCTTGAGTCGGGTTTCTTCTACAGCTGGACGGCGGGGATCAAGGAAAAGAGGTTTGATCGGAAGTACAATGCCGGGGACAGCTGAGGTTAAGGGTTCGATCGGAAGTATAAATGGACGGCTGAGAAGAGTGATGTTGGCCGGAACTATACGCGGACGGCTGAGATTAATGGGGGTACTATACGAAGGAAGGTTGATCTGAGAAGAATTTAACGGGCATGCAAAGGGACGCACAACTGCACGAGGAAGTGCCGGTTGTAATCAAGGAGGTGGAATCTCCTGCGGGAGGGTGTTGTGGTGGTCCTGGGAAAAATGAGGTTAAGAAGAAGAATGGTGAGTCTGCCACGCGTGTGGTCGAGATTGAAGCGCCCGTTGATCAAGGTGCTATGTTTCTAAGACAGGTTCATTTCTAAAACGCCGTCGTTTCTTTGAATGGTTGACTAGAATTCTCATGTTCTTTAATCTATATGTTGACGTATTTTAATTAGTATTTCTATGGTTTCTTCTGAAATTTAATGGTGGGAAGTGGGAATCCTCTTTCATATTATGGAGTTACAAGAGCAAAAAGAAAGAGTCCTAAGACCCGTGCCAACAATGGAATATGATCTTCTCAATTTCAAATGAAATTGACAAGATTTAAAATTAATGTATGTAACAACGGTGTATATATGAAGTTAATGTTGATATATTTGTTTACAAAATTAAATAATATGAAACCGTTAGATAGAGCAACTTTATATCCCGACTATGAAAATGGAAACGCCATCCATTTTATTTTAAATTGGAACTAACCATTTTTGGCTCAGTAATTTTTGGATTTTTGCTTTCATTATTATTGGCAGTTTCTGAATTCTTGTCCTTTTTCTTGGAGCATGCAGAAATTACAATATTATATAGATTTATGATTTGGGGTTGCAATGTACACTAAATTTGAGATCATTGTACATGTTATGTGAACTTTGACTCATACTTGAATATCTTTTAATTACAAACTTTTTGGAGCAGACTCTTTCCTTCAAAGGACCACATATTTGGCTGCTACGTATTTTACTTGTCTTCGTCTTCCTAGTAAGAATGTCAAGATTAATATTTTACCGTTGAGCTGTTGGTTTAATGAAGGCATGTTTCATATTTGAATTACTTAACTAAAGCCAGGAAAAAGATAGGGATGTGGCCATGTAGGCTTATTTACTTTGATGTTCATGTTGAGAGTCTTATTGTGATACTTGAACTGTTACGACGGTGTCTCGATCTTGTGGTTCGGGCCGCAAGAAGTGAGACACA
>NC_081541.1:39361314-39366291 GCF_901000735.1 Corylus avellana | reverse complement strand
TGTGTGTAGTATTACTCACCTTTTATACTGTTTTCTGAAACTGCTATCTATGGGCGATGTTTAAAGTGGACAGTTATTCCCATGTAGTGGTCTATCTGAGTGGGACCTATAGTAAATTTCATCATCAACAATTGCTCCGGATCCTTCTGGCTAGGCATTGAGAATCTTTTGTGTACTCGAAATTAAAAATTTTGTGTTGATTATCAGGTTCCTAATTAAGACCGTAAGTGTTGGAGTGGATAGCGCGTGGCAAAGGCCTTAGCATCCCGTATTCACAACTTGATACATTGTTGTGACCATATAGATGTGTGGGGGCGATGTCGCGTCTTTTTGTAAATGCTCAAAATAGACTATGTATATAGCTACATTGCAAATCAGCTCAAATATGATTAGAGCCTAATCCAAGTCAATCCATCAAATTAGCTAGTAATCAACAAATAATTTACTGCATGTGCGAATTTGAAGAGCTGCGTTGATGGTTGGCACTCATGGCAGGAAAGAGAACAAAAGTTGTTGGAGAAATTCAACCAGACCTATCCATCAAAAAACTTGTCTTTTGCAAACGAAAGGGTTGGACACTCATTCGATTGAATTGATTGTTAAATCAAATTTTCTTCTAAACTTTTAAGTTAACAAAAAAGTGATAGACTTATTTTAAATTTAACACTTTTCTTATACGAGAGCTCAAACTCTCTTACTACGTTCAATATATATAATATTTAGGGATAAATGTAAAATTAGTTCATGTGTTTGACCTAAATTACAAATCGCTCTATATCAAAGTGAACTCAAAAGTCCATTGGATTTGCCGAAGAAACAATTTAGTCCCTAGAGTCAAATTTTGTTAAAACATTTGAGTATTTGACGAATTCAATTAAGTGTCATGTCTGCGCCAATAAAATAGTAACACATGTTACTCTTAATAAAAAAAACCCACCACTAGCGCATTAGGGTGGCCGTGCGCCACCCTTAGCCACCTATGGGGTGGCTCGCGAGTCACGCTGAGGTGGTTGAGTCACTCCCAACAAATCCAAGGTTGGCCTTTGGACGGCACTCCCCTACCACTTCTGGGGCTGCCTTGAAGGTCATGTTAGCACGTGTCACCATTTTATTGGCACTAATATGGCATCTAATGAAATCCGTCAAATATTTAAATAGAATTTAATTTCAGGTATTGAATTATTCTTTTTTGGCATGTCCTAGGAATTTATGAGTTCACTTTGATATGATATGGAACATTTTTTTATTTTTTTTTATTTTTAACAAGAGTAATTTATAATTTAAGTTAAAATATTTAATTGAAATAAGAATTAATACAAAGAGTTTGAGGTTGAATTCAAACTCATAATCTATACTTTATTACTATATTAAACCACGATATTTCTCTTAAAAATTTAAGCTCATTAAAAAAAAAAAAACCTTAATGACTACATTGATTTATATTTATACGATTGTGACGTTAGTGGTTGGAATCGAAGGCACAATAATGAACCCTAGAGGACTTTTTTCTCTGGTTGCAAGTAATGGCGCATTCTTCCTTCCCACACGACACAAGGACAAGAAGAGTTCGGCCCCATTTATTGGTCGGTCCTCCCTGGCTTTCTGCCACGTGTCAGGTACCATAAATGTCTTATGCTCATGTCTCTTGCTAGCCTGCCTTGTTTTATAGCAAATCTTCCAACATACGTACAACATGGTATCTGAAAATACATTTCTTACAATATTGTCGCAACTTTATAGTATACACTCTATGCAGGTTACGGGACCACGATTGGAGCCAAATATATATATATATATATATATATATATATATATATATATATATATATATGATTTAATCACCATATATTATATCAATAAGTTAAAAAAATTAAAAAAATTAAAAAAATCTGACAGATAAAAACCAAAAACAGTGACAAAGTGAAGAAAAGAAACATTGTACAATATCATCCAATTGACGGAACAAATTCTTGTTTTGGATTTAGCTTGTAATATGTGGTGGGTGATTCCTAGGGTTTTTCTTTGTTTTTTAATCTTTCACAATGATAAAAACTTTGATGAATCCTCCGTAGACTAAGCATTTTAACAGTCTCATCAAAATTATTAATTTTTTTGGCTATTTTGGTGAGCAAATTTTGAGATTCGTCAGGCCAGACTGGACCTGATCAATACATTATCGTAATTTAAAATGTAATATGATTGAATGAGACGAAAAACATTCTACTAAAAATTAAAAATAAAAATTTCATTAGACCTTCCAAATTCCAATTTGCCTTCTGTTAAGCCAGTTGCGAGAAACCAAAGAAACATTTAAAAGAGAGGAAAATAAATATGACAAAAGTTAAAGTGATTAAAAGCACATATTTCATTACAACAAAAAGAGGTTCACAAAGGCCATCTCCCTTTCAAAAAAAAAAAGAAAAAACAGTACCTATGTTGTAGTTTTTTTCAAAGGTTTATATTTAATTTCAATTTTTTTTTAAAGAAAAATAAAGAGAAAATTAAATTAAAAACCCTTAAAAAATTATGGCATAGCTGTAATATTTTTCCAGCACCCAAACCAAATCACATACCATATATGATATAACACAGACAATTGACAGGGTTCCATCTCTCTGTTGCCTTTATAAACAAACCTAGGATTCTCAAGGAAACAACTCAGACATATACAAATGCAAGAACCTCATCATAATCAGACTTTAAAGGTGGCATATCATACTTTTCTGCTTGATCAAGCATTTGGACAGCCTCTGCTACACCAGCTCTGCAATTTCATTTTGGATCCCCAGCCCCTAGTAGATCAAACTTTCTCCGCTTCATCTTCATCGATCCCTGTTTTCCGTCAAGCATGGCCTCCAACTCATTTAGAATTGACTATTCCTATTACAATATTAATTAAATGATTAAATAAGTGGTGATTTAACATTATATTAGACCCAACGGTCTTGAGTTCGAATCTCCATCATTTCACCTCCCAGTTCAATTAGACATTCAAAGTGTTGTGTCTCACTTCTTGTGGCTCGAACCACAAGATCGAGACACCGTCGTAACAGTTCAAGTATCACAATAAGACTCTCAACATGAACATCAAAGTAAATAAGCCTACATGGCCACATCCCTATCTTTTTCCTGGCTTTAGTTAAGTAATTCAAATATGAAACATGCCTTCATTAAACCAACAGCTCAACGGTAAAATATTAATCTTGACATTCTTACTAGGAAGACGAAGACAAGTAAAATACGTAGCAGCCAAATATGTGGTCCTTTGAAGGAAAGAGTGTGCTCCAAAAAGTTTGTAATTAAAAGACATTCAAGTATGAGTCAAAGTTCACATAACATGTACAATGATCTCAAATTTAGTGTACGTTGCAACCCCAAATCATAAATCTATATAATATTGTAATTTCTGCATGCTCCAAGAAAAAGGACAAGAATTCAGAAAATGCCAATAATAATGAAAGCAAAAATCCAAAAATTACTGTGCCAAAAATGATTAGTTCTCTGAATTTAAAATAAAATGGATGCCGTATCCATTTTCATAGTCGGATGGTTTCATATTATTTAATTTTTTAAACAAATGTGCCAAAATTAACTTCATATATGTACCGCTGTTACATACATTAATTTTAAATATTGTCAATTTCATTTGAAATAGAGAAGATCATATTCCATTGTTGTCACGGATCTTAGGACTCTTTTTTGGCTCTTGTAACTCCATAATATGAAAGAGGATTCCTACTTCCCACCATTAAATTTAAGAAGAAACCATAGAAATACTAATTAAAATAAGTCAACATATAGATTAAAGAACATGAGAATTTTAGTTAACCATTCAAAGAAACGACGGCGTTTTAGAAATGAACCTGTCTTAGAAACAAAGCACCTTGATCAACGGGCGCTTCAATCTCGACCACACGCGTGGCAGACTCACCATTCTTCTTCTTAACCTCATTTTTCCCAGGACCACCACAACACCCTCCCGCAGGAGATTCCACCTCCTTGGTTACAACCGGCACTTCCTTGTGCGTCACTTTGCATGCCCGTTAAATTCTTCTCAGATCAACCTTCCTTCGTACCCCCATTAATCTCAGCCGTCCGCGTATAGTTCCGGCCAACATCACTCTTCTCAGCCGTCCATTTATACTTCCGATCGAACCCTTAACCTCAGCTGTCCCCGGCCTTGTACTTCCGATCAACCTCTTTTCCTTGATATCCGCCGTCCAGGTGTAGAAGAAACCCGACTCAAGCTCCGAAGCCCTGCAGGATTCGACCCGCCAAGTACACCCTGTGATGGTACGTGGAATAAGGGATATTCTCGATATGGGTCAGATTAGTGGCTGGGTAAAATAGCTCGAAAAGTAGAGAAAAGGCATTGAAGAGGTCGAGCGTGGACGACAGCTCAGGTTCTTCGTATAAAAGACAAATCCATGGTCTTGGGTTCTAAAATGGAAGGCTTTTCTATGGACAAGAGTGATGGAGATGGGTCCAGAAGGTCGTGTCTTAAAAGAGTTTGAGCAATGTATTGCAGAAAAAGGGTTTGAGATTTTCTAAAGATTCTCAGTTTCTCACGTTTTCTAAAATATAAGATTTTCAGTTTTTCTAAATATGAGCATTCTATTACATTTAATTCAACATTTCAAATTCAGTTCTCTCCCTAACGGAACAACAAGGTCTTCACCGTTTCAAATTAACAGGTTAATATTCAATAAGTTATAATGTGAGAATAATTTTCACTTTTTGAATGGAAGTTCATTTGAAACAGAGAAGCCTAATATACGGAAAATGATCTCTTCTATTTCAAATTCTCTCTACTTCCTTCAGTTAGTTAGTGCATTTAGAAGAGTAAAATTGTTCAAATTTTTTTAAGTTCAACTTTTTGGACAACACTACCCAGCTAAATACACAAACTGAGAGAAATTGAGAAAATTTAAAATGGAGAGAATCATTTTCGATAATATACAAATTTCTACATTATTG
>NC_081541.1:39359532-39361115 GCF_901000735.1 Corylus avellana | reverse complement strand
CTACTTATTGTCTTTAAACCTTCTTTTATTTTCATTTAAAAAAAAAAAAAAAAAAGAAATTGAATATTTTTTTTTAAAAAATTATTATTATTATTTTTTAATATAAAAGTTACATCTCATTTTATTTTTGGGTAAAGTCTATATACTCTCTTCAAACTACCACCCAATTGATAATGTCCCCTCAAAATTTTCAATTGTGACAATGTCCCTTCCAAACTACCAAAACATTGTCAATGTCCCCCACAAGACTAACAATAAGACAAAAATGCCCCTATAGATTTTTCAATAAAACAAAAATACTCCTATAAATTCAAAAAAAAAAATGATTTTTTTTAAAAATGAAAAATTTTAATTTAAAGATAATATTTAAAAAAAAAACAAATTTTTTTGAACAAAAAATTTCATTTTATTAAACGAAAAATTTATTTTTTTAAACGTAAATTTTTATTTAAATAAAATTATAAAACAAAAATTAAAAAAAAAAAACGAAAATTTTCAGTTTTTATAAAAAAAAAATCGAAATTTTTTTAATTTTCTTTCTTATAAAATTGATTTTTTTTTTATAAAAAATTTGGCCATCGTTTGGATTTTTTTTTTTTTGGTTAGTTTTAGGTTTTTTCTAGAAGTTTTATTTTTTTATTTTTACTAAGGGTAATTTAGTCATTGGGGGGAACATTGACAATTTTTGATAGTTTAAGAGGAGACATTGTCACAATTGAAAATTTGGAGGGACATTGTCAATTGAGTGGTAGTTTGAGGGAGTTATGTGGACTTTTCCCTTTATTTTTATATCACACCAATTACTTCTAACTACTATTTAAAAAAAAAAATTAAACGTAAACACTACTCATATTTCATGTACACAGTATTTACTTTTTTTTTTTTTTTTTTTTTGGGTAACAAACTGAAATCCATTAAACCACAAGAAAGTTACAGGACAGACACTTAAAGCTAAAAAACTTAGACAAATAAACCCAATCTAACAGACTACAAACTCCTTAAAGTAGATGAAGATGGAAGTCATCTGCAAATGCAGCTCGAAAAAACTCTTACCGCGGCGCAATCTGATTAATACTATCATCGGGAGTACGAATACTCCTATCAAGCATCTAAACAGACTTTTGAAAAAGCCATGGAGATTTAGATGCACAGTAACCGTGGAAAAAAGGTTTCCAAAAGGAAACCAAAAAGAAAGGAAAAAAACCACTTCACTTACAAAGAGTCTAAAATCTAACCAGATCGGGTTTATCAAAAAGTAACACAAACAATTTACAGAAAATAACCACAACAACATTACAGAAAACAAAGGCAAGCTAAAAAGCAGATAAAAATCTCGAAAAAACAGCAACAGTGAAGTAGTCGGAGACGCACAGGCTACCGAGCCGGAATGGAAACCAAAAGGTCGGCGATTGAGGTTGATGGAGGTGGAGCGGCACGTGAGGGACACGCGCCCGCGAGTAAGATCTACTCACAAGCACGTGTTGAACACGCATCGGCGCGTGGTGGTCGGATGGGTGGATCGCTAGTGGTAGACGATGGCGGAGATGGCCTGGAACCCAGTGGAATGGCTCGTGTGCACCCAA
>NC_081541.1:39344948-39359432 GCF_901000735.1 Corylus avellana | reverse complement strand
CATGTTGTACGTATGTTGGAAGATTTGCTATAAAACAAGGCAGGCTAGCAAGAGACATGAGCATAAGACATTTATGGTACCTGACACGTGGCAGAAAGCCAGGGAGGACCGACCAATAAATGGGGCCGAACTCTTCTTGTCCTTGTGTCGTGTGGGAAGGAAGAATGCGCCATTACTTGCAACCAGAGAAAAAAGTCCTCTAGGGTTCATTATTGTGCCTTCGATTCCAACCACTAACGTCACAATCGTATAAATATAAATCAATGTAGTCATTAAGGTTTTTTTTTTTTTTTTAATGAGCTTAAATTTTTAAGAGAAATATCGTGGTTTAATATAGTAATAAAGTATAGATTATGAGTTTGAATTCAACCTCAAACTCTTTGTATTAATTCTTATTTCAATTAAATATTTTAACTTAAATTATAAATTACTCTTGTTAAAAATGAAAAAAATAAAAAAATGTTCCATATCATATCAAAGTGAACTCATAAATTCCTAGGATATGCCAAAAAAGAATAATTCAATACCTGAAATTAAATTCTGTTAAAATATTTGACGGATTCTGTTAAATGCCACATTAGTGCTAATAAAATAGTGACACGTGCTAACGTGACCTTCAAGGCAGCCTCAAAGGTGGTAGGGGAGGGCCGCCCAAAGGCCAACCTTGGATTTGTTGAGGGTGACTCAACCACCTTAGCGTGACTCGCGAGCCACCTATGGGGTGGCTAAGGGTGGCGCACAGCCACCCTAATGAGCTAGTGGTGGGTTTTTTTAATTAAGAGTAAGATGTGTCACTATTTTATTAGCGCAAACATGACACTTAACTAAATTCGTCAAATGTTTTAACGAAATTTGACTCTAGAGACTAAATTGTTTCTTCGGCAAATCCAATGGACTTCTGAGTTCACTTTGATATGGAGCGATTTGTAATTTAGGTCAAACACATGAACTAATTTTACATTTATCCCTAAATATTATATATATTGAACGTAGTAAGAGAGTTTGAGCTCTCGTATAAGAAAAGTGTTAAATTTAAAATAAGTCTATCACTTTTTTGTTAACTTAAAAGTTTAGAAGAAAATTTGATTTAACAATCAATTCAATCGAATGAGTGTCCAACCCTTTCGTTTGCAAAAGACAAGTTTTTTGATGGATAGGTCTGGTTGAATTTCTCCAACAACTTTTGTTCTCTTTCCTGCCATGAGTGCCAACCATCAACGCAGCTCTTCAAATTCGCACATGCAGTAAATTATTTGTTGATTACTAGCTAATTTGATGGATTGACTTGGATTAGGCTCTAATCATATTTGAGCTGATTTGCAATGTAGCTATATACATAGTCTATTTTGAGCATTTACAAAAAGACGCGACATCGCCCCCACACATCTATATGGTCACAACAATGTATCAAGTTGTGAATACGGGATGCTAAGGCCTTTGCCACGCGCTATCCACTCCAACACTTACGGTCTTAATTAGGAACCTGATAATCAACACAAAATTTTTAATTTCGAGTACACAAAAGATTCTCAATGCCTAGCCAGAAGGATCCGGAGCAATTGTTGATGATGAAATTTACTATAGGTCCCACTCAGATAGACCACTACATGGGAATAACTGTCCACTTTAAACATCGCCCATAGATAGCAGTTTCAGAAAACAGTATAAAAGGTGAGTAATACTACACACATTCTAATTCTCATATTCATAAGTGGCTTTTATATCTATTATTAAATTTGAGATGGGTGTTTATTATATTTAATAAACGTTTTCAAACCCATCTATAAGTATAGAGAAATACGTGTGATAAAGTGAAGTAAAAGTATATATAGCCTTACTCATAAAAGGTAGCATAGTAGTTGGTAAAAATGGGACCTCGGATTTTCTCCGCCTTATTTTGAAACTTTCTTCAAATACCATGCTAAATTAAGCACAAGAATGTCCTCAATTCCCTTAAATCAGCGAATTCTAATGACTATTTTCTCTATTTTACAGGTGATGTGTCACCAATCCGACCGTCAGAAAAATTACTTCATCAAATCTTGTCTTATGCTGGAAGTTGGGTGGGCTGGAAATTTATGTATTTGGTGTACACGTGAACATGAAACTCTCTGCGCTACACCTTCCAAGCCCCACAAAATCTAATAATAATAATTCTTTTTGCTCCTAATTTTGTTGGTTTGGTGGGCCAAATCAAGTTCCATTGATAATGATGGGTCAATTCTCAAGTTTGTAGTTGTTAAGTGTTGCATTCATCACGTGTCCTCCCTAAACTAGTGTCCCATCAGATATTGTCACTTTCTTCCTAAATAAGATTAAGGTTATTAAAAGAACACAACCGTTAACATATTTGGACTTATTTCAAATAGACTTAGATTTGGTTTATTAATAAATGAGGCGACCATATACATAAAATTTTGAAATTGGGATTTTTATAATTTCATTGATAATAAGATTCAGAGCATAAAGCTCTTACGTCATAGAGTATAAAACCTCTGAAAAATTATAGTATAAAGTTATGGTTACAATGTCATAAATACAATAAAAATCTTACAATTACATACTATTTATGACCTCAACTTTTCGTCTAATTTATGTACAACTGCGATTAATGCACAGATCTGCTCTTGGGTAGACTAAATCTAAGACATAGGTAGTTATATTTCTCAACCTTTATTTTTTGGCCGTGAGAAAAAATCACTCAAACCAATCTAATCCTACTCACCCCATAAATTGCTCATGATGACAGATCTAGAAGAAAGAAAACATATTATTAAACAAAATATATTCTTATAAATTTGGTTTGATTCAATTAATGAGGCGATGATGAACATAAAATCAGGTTTGATAATTAAACAAGACATACTCGTATAAATTTAGTTTGATTCAATTAATGATTATAACACAACTCATATAAACTCAACTCAATTCATTAACTTTTATATATATAATTACCAAAAAAACTGTCCGAACTTTGGAAGATCACTAACGGTAAGAAAAGAGAGCATATAGCACGAGCGTGGCTTGTCTACTAATATTGAACCTTTTACAATCCAAACATTGTTTAATGTTGCGTAAATTTTACCTTAGTCTCATTAATGTCCTGATAGATAACGTATACGGTTTTCACCATTTAAGCATTTTCTATCATTAGTTTTGGGGGCAAATGTAATTATAGAGTAGCCGTTCTGGTCTCTCTCTGTCATGTGGACCTTAGTTTTCCTCCAACAAGTATGAAGGGAAAAAATATAGGATCACACACCCAAAATATCTAAAAAAAAAAAAAAAAAAAAAAAAAGGATTAAAAATGAGGGTGAACTTAGAGATACTAAAGATAATAAAAAAAAATTGAGTTGATAAAGAGAGCTCTGGGCACGAAGAGAGGCCATGTTTAAAATAATAGAAGAATGATGTTTACATGTTCCCCATAAGATAAAATTTGAATGCTAAAAATACTAGTCAAAAGTTTTCACTTCTCAAAAGAGACATTGGGAGGCAAAACAGTAAATAATTGGAGAGTTTTGTCACCATTCTGTTGTCATTGAGAAGAAGGAAGAAGCAGACGAAGGAAGGAAACATTAGAGAAAGAGGCAGTCAGTTTTGCCATTCTTAGGATCTCCATCAAGAAATTGGAGGTTACCTTCTATTCATAGTGGATTTTGGCTTGAACCCACTTACTAATTTCCCCATATTTTGTGAAAATTATGATTTTACATGGCAATTCGTGTTAACTTATTAAAATAAATATAAAATTATATATTTCAATCATAACTATCAAACACATTTACTATATAATGATAGTGTTAGATTTACACATTTACTATATAATGATAGTGTTAGATTTACGGACGAGGGAGAAAAGAGTAACATTGTCTAAATACGATGACAATATTACACCATCTTAAAAGTAAAAGGAAATAAAAGGCTCTTTCTCCATTTCAAATAAATCAAAAATAAAATATTAAAATGTCAAAACTATCAATCATAAATATTGGGGTCAAACACAAATATAGAATTATATAAATCAATCATAACACAACCCATTTAATTAAATGTCAAATTATTTAACCCTAATTTATTAATTTTGTATTCAATTTGTTTCGAGTTCGAGATCGACCCTAATTTTGATGTGAACATTTAACTACTCTTGGGAATTTTGGTTTCATTGAGAAAGCATATAGATAAGGTGCAAATTCAATCAAGACCCCCAATCACATTGGTATAATTCTTCAAAAAAATAAATCATATAACCCCATATACAAGGGATTTACCAACAATATAAGTAATATATAACAGTAAACTTTTGTCATTGTTTACTGCAGTCTGTGGCTCTGTAAATGGCCCCAAAAAAAAGAAAAAAAAAAAGAAAAAAGAAAAAAGGAACCAACCCTGGCTACCACCACTCACTAGAAGAGAGACAGAAAAGTCCTCAACAAAATTGGGAGATTTTTCTTTTTTTCCGAAATTAGCCTCAAGGAAAAAATATAACACCAAATTCATCCCAAAGCCTTCTTCTCCCGTTGTAGCTCTCTCCAAGACTCCATTTACCAAATCCGTACAGAAATTCAATAAAGTGGAGCTCTTTGTGGAGTCCCTTTTCTCCGGTTCATCAAACTCGCCGAAATTTCAGAGACGGGTGAGCATACCGGCCGACACACCGCCCGGTAAGCCGACGACAAGCTGCTCCTCTTTTTCCGCACAATCTCGGTTGTAGCAGTGCAAGCAACTGTCCTACAGTCCACCCCACTGCACCCACCTGACCCGGACGAGGTCCGGCTCGAACCAGCCGGTTCGAGAACCGAGTCGGGAGTCATAAAACCGTCGTCTAAACCCGATTCGGGCAACGACAGGGTCTTGCAGTCGAAGAGGTATTCTGAAATCCCACCTTTGGTCTTGATGAGATAATCAATCTGTGACAAAAAACCAAAAGAGGAAATAGTGAGAAATGAGACGAACCCAGATGAGAAAAAGCTGAAAAATTGAGGAAGAGTGGGAATTGAGAGAGACCCAGATGAGAAAAATTGATGTAGGAATGTGAAAGAATTGTGAAAGCATGAGGGAGAGAATTTTCAGGCTTTAAGGCAAAAGAAACCTTGCAGGAAAGGGAGCAGAAGAGATAAGGGTCTTGCAGGCTTCTGTCACAGGTGCTGCAAAATTTTCCGGAGCCCTTGAAGTTCCTTGTCTGTGGCCTTTGGTGCAGAAATATCACTTTTGCACTGTTGGTTGTGTACGACTATAGAGAAAGAGAACAAAAAAATGAGACTTTGTAGAGAATAAACAAGAAAAAATGGGTTTACAGAATAAAGATCCTTCACATTTCTCAGGCTCATCCACAAAGGCATAATTCATACAAGGAAACCTTCAATTTTCTAACTTCTAGTCCAACAAACCACAGCCCTCTTGAGAAACCCAACAAGGAAAAGGCCTTAACAACATGAATTCAAACATGTCAATTTCATAAATAAAATTCATGTTTTCTTTTTTTATTTTTGGGTCAGCATGATTATATATATTTTTCAAGAATTTTTACTTACTTGAACAAAGGTGCAGTCTATCAACTTTGCAGCATCATCCAACCTCAAAACATCGTGGTACACATACCTTCTTATCTGAAAATGAGCAGAAAGATGAAAAAATTCAGCACACAATTAAGGAAAGGAACAATTAGAAGCTTGAGAAAGGAGACAGGAGAAAGGAGAAAGCAGTGAACTTTGAAACATTATTGCAGTGAATTTCGAAAGAGAAACCTGCAGAAGTTTATGAGAGCGGTGAGGGGATAAGCAGTGAGGGCAGAGACTGATGCAACAGTTCAAGCAATAGACGTTCTTCTCATTTTTCTTGGCATCTTCATGAAATATGCAAGCGTTGAAGAACTTCTCTGTGAGAAGAACCTCAAGCCACCGAGGAAGAAGATTAGCTTCAAGAAACTGAAAAAAACCCAGATGCATATATGACAAGGAAAATTCAATTAGCTTCACAAAAACCAAAAAAATCCAAAAAATGGGAAACAAGAGAAAAACTCCAAATTACCATCTTTTTCTTCAGCTTTTTCTTTATTGCTTTGAATATCAGAGCTTCATTTCATGAAGATAATGGTGGGAGTGGGAGTACATCTATTATCACAGACAGAGAGAGAGAAGTGCAGGAAAAGAAAGAGAGACGCCGCCTGACAATTGATACAAATATTACTGTTACCAATACCAATGAAAGCGCAGAGAGACGAACAATAAATATAAGTAGCGATACAAAGTTATTTAATGGAAATAAATAAATAAATAAAAATTTCGCTTTCCATTGCTGTTTACTAAAGAGCCCAGGTCCCAAAAACCCTAAGACGCTAACCAAATGGTCCTCTGCGAATGGTTGCGTGGTTGGGTTTCTCTCTCTCTTCCTGTGCTAAGTGCTAAATGACAAGACAAGAAACAGTGACTTTTCTCAGGTCTCGGTGGAAAACGGTAAAAAAAAAAAGGTGACAAGAGACTAGAGAGGGAATAGTGCTTTGAGAATGGCCATTTTTTAATGCCAGTTTTACCCATTACCCTTCTCGGATGTGCCCAATTAACCCTCAAAAAAAGTGAAACAGAGCATGAAATGGGAAAAATCCTTCCGCAGCAACAAGAGTTGATTGGCATACAACCTGACAAGGCCTAGAAATTCAAAACGAAATTATTGGTTATGATTAATAAAATAGAATTTGTCTCAAATGGGGTTAAAAAGAATTAATAAATAAGTCAATTTCGAGTTAACATGCTTAATTAACGGAAGTCACTTGTATAATTTGTATAAATTAAAACTTTTTTTTTTTCATTAGCAAATTTAAACAAAAAGTTGCCCTTAATCTTGTCTCTAGTTGTAAAGATATATGGTTCAAAAAAAAAAGTTGTAAAGATATATAATTTCGATAGTGTAAGTTACTTTCATGTTCGATAACTGTGAATTATTGCACCAATATTTTTGTATAAAATGATATTTTTATGTTCAATAATTATGAATTTTATTAATTAAAACGGATTATGCGGGTTAATCGAATCAAATCAATCTAACATGGCTTGTTTATTAAATGGGTGATGCACACTGGGTTATGTTATGTTACCTGCCTATCTAGCTAGGTCGTGTCAGAGTTGATGTGACTGATTAGTTTAATTAAATTGATCAGGTTCAAATTAATTTATATATCTTTATGTCTATACCTCGACACAATTCGAATCCGACACATAAACACGAATTGTCACCTATAATCAAAAGAATTGAGGTCAAGTTAAATTCTTTAGTTATTGCAGTACACGTAACAATCATGTACTTTGCAAAAATGGAGTGATTCTAACATTTAGGATAAGCTTTGAAGGCAAATAGCATTGATAAATGTTTGATTTTATTCTCGTGCACATCTCTGGTCTATCTCCGTATAAAAGATGTGTAAATTCGCCATTGAATTTATGGAACCCACATGTAGGTCTCATAGATTTAATGATGAATTTGCAAAAAAGATGAACAAGAGATATGCAAGAGAATGACATCAAGCTCTTAAGTTTGTCATGTCACATGTTCTAAGGAGTAGTAGCTCAATCGGTTAAAAATCATGCTTCATAAAGTATAAGATAATTAAAAAAAAAAAAAAAATCTTTAATTTAATCGGTTGGACATAGACACGCTTAATTAAAAATAAAAAAAATAAAATTCTAAGTAGGGGGTACTTAAAAGATAATTACCCCTACTTGATTTTTTTTTTTTTTTTTATTCAATATGGAGAAAATGGTTACATGGGTTGGTACAACAAAAGATGAGTGGGCACCCCAATAACAAAGCTCAAACAATAAAGGCAATACTAAAATAGATATAGAGACAAAGTAGGCAATGGATCCATTAATAATCCCAGAGGAACCAGAAACGATTCGGGCCTCTCCAAGGGCCGCACGAGGCGATAGCAAATAGCAAGGGGGCACATTAAGGAACCCCATAAGATAATGGCAACAACTACCGTAAAGTGGTTTTTAAGAATACGGTATTGCCAAGGACCGAGAGGACACTGTCGAAGATCAAAGAGCAAAAGTCTCCGGAGATTGATCAAAACACATCAGGACTAGGAGACACAAACCCAAGACTAAATGCAGTGGCAACAAAAAAAAAAAACAGAGAAGCTAAACAAAAGATAGTTAGAAAACAACGAAAAATACATAAACAAAAGATAGTTAGAAAACTACGAAAAATACATAAACAAAAGATAGTTAGAAAACTACGAAAAATACATAGTAAAGCTTAAAAAAAAAAAAAAAAAAAAAAAAAAAAAAAAAAAAAAAAAAAAACTCTTTCAGTAGCAACGTGGAAGAGGAGCAGGGTCGGGAGGTCAGTATCCTTATTTTTGAAGGATTCGGATTTATCCTCAGTTGGAGGAGATCTCAATTCATTTTTGAACTAGTTCTCACAAGCAGCTAGGGCTGTAATCGAGCCGGGCTTTGGGTGTGCCGAGCTCGGCTCATTTATGTTGTTTAGTAAACGAGTCGAGTCGAGTTCGAGCCGGGCTTCAAACCCCCTGGCCGAACTCGGCTCATTAGGCCCAACACCAAACTCGGCTCGAGCTAACGAGCCTAAGCGAGCTCGAGCCGAGCTCGGTTAAAAAGCTTATCGAGCCTTAAACGGGCAGCTTGGCTCGCTTAAAGCTCCTTTATTTCGACTATTGAATATAAAACAGCTCCTGAAATTCTCTTCAACTCTTGAGAATTATGCAACCTCATTGTTGAATCTAATGCCAATTACTTAATTTGACATTATATGAATCACATTGTCATTGTATATAAATATTATGATTAAATATTTGAATTGTCATTGGATCATATGATTAAGTGTTGATCTTATAAACTTACAAACAAACGAAAATACTTCAATTGTAGTTATAAGTAACACATTGTTTAATCCAATGTCAATTACTTAATTTGATATTATATGAATTACATTGTCATTGTCATTGTACATGAATAATTGTTTAAGTATTGGAATTGTAATTGGATCATATGGTTAAGTATTTATCTTATACATTTATATTATTCAATATGCATATAATATAACTATAACTAATTATATATATAATCTAATGAGCCTATCGAGCCCCTATCGAGTTTTGTCGAGCAAGTCGGGTATATATCATTTATTAATTGAGCGGGTTTTAACAGTAACGAGCGGATTACTACAGTACCGCGCTCGGGTTGGGCTGAGCTTAGCTGGGCGGGTTGTCAGGCAGATTATCGGACGGACTGGTTTATTTACAGCCCTACAAGCAGCTAATCTCAATCTATATATAAGAGTTGATTCTAAGGGTAATTGATACTAATCTCAATCTTATCGCGAGACTAATCACTTCCAAAAGTACTGTCATGCCCCCAACTGTCCCAGGTTTGAGCTATATATTTAATTATCGACAAGTAATTAAGGTTTTTCTTTGGCATGTTCAAGAGCTACCATAATAGTATCCCCCGTTACCATAACGATACATTATCGGTGAGCTCAAATGCATCGTAATTAATGACTCCTCCGGCCGGCCTTTTTTTCCTCCGGTACCGGTATTCTGGCACATCAGACGCTTTTAGGCTGCATATGTTCTGGCCGTCGCTAGATCTCCATCGGTGCCTTAATGAACAAATTCTCGACCAGCAACGCAGCAGTCCATATATATATACATGGAAACACTTCTCAAGAAAGGAAAACCAAAAATCCAATTAACCCAATCACAATAAATTTTGCAATTTTTGTTTCTCTTTGTGAGCCCCAAAGACTTGTATAAATTCACCATGCATCAAATGAAATATTCAGTGCAGCAATTTACATCAATATCTGCTTCTATAATGGAGGGAAACATTTGCCCGCTGGTCACTGCCTGCGTTACAATAACCTTGTTTGGCATAAGCTTAGAGCATTTCCAAGAGAATAGGCAAATTCTTCATAATAGTTAGATTTAACTATTATTAGAGCATTCACAATAGATGAGCCAAATTTTTATGCAAAATGACTCATCAAAACTCACTTTTTCTAATTTAACTAATGAATTTTTAAAAGCCTCCTACATCTTATTAGCTATATTTTTATCTATATCATTTAAATATTATTTTTTTTTTACTTTTTATTGATTCTATCTTTATTTATTTTCTAAAATTCGTATTTCACTCTTTATTTTTCAATGGTAATTCGTTTAGCACAATAATTTTTCAACGATTATTATTTTTCAAATAATCATTTTTGTAACTATAATATTTTTGAAACGGTTGTATTTTATAATAATTATATTTTTCAACGGTTATATTTTTCAAATGTCGTATTTGACAACATTAAGTATGAAAATTATATTCTCATAGAAATTAATGACAATCATATTTATGAAATATCTTTTTATTAAAAATTGTGAAAGAATATTCTCATAGTGATCCATTGAAAAGTGGAAAAAGTTTTAGAAAAAAGAGAAAACAATAAAAAAATAAAATGGCTTACTTGAAAAGTGCTACTACATGTAGCATTTTTTTTTTTTTTTGGGCTAATCCACTCAAATATCCATTTTGCATTTTTTTTAGCTAATCCAATGTAGGGTTTTTTACAAATATAATTAGCAATTTTAAATAAAAGTACAATTTGACTCCTCTATTGTGAATACTATTAGCCTTTTTTCCTCTCTAGCAAAATAGCTATTTTGTTATTTTTCCTTCTAATGTGAATAGTTAATAGGCTGATTCACTATAAACTTTGTTTATTATTATTTTTCTCTCCATTTCTTACTACTCTATCTCCCTCTCTTTCTTTCACACTCCCTTTCACACAAAATAATATTTAAAGAAAATAGATAGTAAAATAAAGAATTTGTTGGAGCGTGTGTGAAAAAATGAATAATTAAAGTAAAAATTTGTACTTTTTTAGTGGCTATTTTGCCTCCTACTTGAAATGCTATTAGGCAGGACAATACATCTTACATGATGTCGTACGCCTAGGCAAGACAGTTTATACTAATAGCATTCACATTCGGCTCAGCTAAAGTTTAGCTAAATTTAGCTAAAATATCACTTTTTTCTACTTTAGATATTCACTTTTTCAAAGTACCTACATCCGACTCAGCATTTTAACTATCAACTTTTATTTAATTTTTTTTATTATTATTCTTTATGTAGTTCTACAAGTGAGGAGAGAGAAATTTAAATAATTTTTAATTAGATGAGAGGATGAAATGATTTTTTTATTAATAAAATTATAAATTGTTGAGCTAAATGCTCAACAAAGTTGTTAAGTACTATAGCTCTTCAGCAAGTTCTTGGTTAATTTGCTGAGCCGGATGAAGAGTACTACTTTTAATATTATAGCTCAACAAAATAGCCAAAAGCCGGATGTGAATGCTCTTGGATGTTAGTCGCCGGGGGATTAGTCCGTACCAATAAGATGTTTGCGAATCGGATGGTGACAAGTGGCCTAAGTTGCTACACCCCATTTTCCTATATAAAGGATTCCATTGTAGCAAGTAAATTCTTAATCCCTTTTTGACTTTACAAATAGCTACGTCATTCTTATATATGATGTACTATTTATGCTTGCAAATTTACCTAGTTTATATATATAAACAAGCTTAACAAGTTGAGTCGAGTTTATACTAATTATATATGTCCACGAGCTTAAGCCAAGTTTAGCTAAGCTTATACAAGTTTGGTTAATTTAATAATGGAGCTTAATGTTATTTTGAAAACCCATTCATTTACTCATACAAATAAGGAGTTTTTTTTAGTAAGTCGTTCAAACAACGTTGTTTGATATCTTTTTGATATCCTGTTATTGTCAGCTAGATGTATACAAAATGCTTGTGGTCCTTGTGGTTGAAACATTGACCTTTTCACTTTTTTATATCTTTTTCTTTTTTTCATTGGCGTGTTTATATATTTCTTCTATTTTTTTTTTTTTTTTGTTTTCTCTAAGCAATAAAAAGGAAAGAGAAATATATCTTCTTCCTTGTGTTTAAAGAACATAGGTCGTAGGAGCTCCCTACCGGCTACCATGGAAACGGAGATGACCAAAACAGTCCCCACAATAAATGTTGTAATCATGACATTACAAGTAAGTTTGATTAACATTAAATACTTATATTATTATTATTATTATTATTATTATTATTTGTGCGTACCCTTCAAAATTGTTTTTAATGGTAGATGTCCATACCATGGCCCACTCATGACGACAAACCTGACTCTTCCAACTACAACAATTGACTTTTGTTTCTTCCAAAACCCACCAGGAAAGCTCGCGAAAAAAAAATAATAATAAAATAAAAAACCCAACAAGATAAAAATAACAAAAAGAAAATAGTAACTTTATTGAAAACCCAGGACTTTCATTTAATCTGATAAATTATCTTAAACTTTAAATTTTTTTAATTTAATTTTTTGAACTTTTAACTGCTCTCAATTTGAATCTCTTTGTCAAATTTAACCGATAGAAATACCAAAAAAGACTAAAATATTCCTGATTTTGTTTCTTTTTTTTTTTAATAAAAAAAGGTTTTAGAATTAAGGGTAAAGTTGAAATTTTATAAAAGAAAAAGTCAGGGGTATAAATGTCATTTAACGTTTAAAATTTGACAGAGATGTCCAAATTGATTGCAATTGAAAGTTCAGGGGACTAAATTAAAAAATTTTAAAGTTTGGAGGATTTGTCAAATCGGGTAAAAATTCAGGAGTTTTCAGTAAAGTTACCAAAAAAAAAAAAAAAAAAAATTGTAATTAGCCATGTCATGAGTCAAAAAAATTCATAAGCCTCTCAAATTTTCAAAAACCTTGAGCATAAATACAATTATTAACATTTTAATGATAAATCTACAAGAGATTTGCTTTTGGCCAAAACATATGAGATCAATTAAAAGTTTTTAGATTTTACAGTAACTTATGCCTTTTTTTTATTATGTCTTTCATTTTTCTTGTATTTTGCATCAGTAGCCTGTTATGTTGTTTTTAATGAAGTTGTACTAAACAAAAAAAAAAATTAAAAGCTTTTAGATTTACAATAAATTTGTCAGTCAACAAATGCAACTGTAACTAAAGCAATTTGATTTTTTTGACATTCTGGAGCATGTTCCATATATATTTGTTACATGACTATGGTTGGTGTTGGTGTTGGTAGGGCTATACAAGTGGTGGCGATTAATAGTTATTATCTAGTCATACAATATTAGGCGGTTAGTAATTTTGAGTAATTGTAGGGTAATAATTTATGCCATGAAACTTGTAAAACCTATATAACGTACTAGAATGAAAGATAATTTTTTAATATATCATTTGATAGCTTATATTAAGAAAGAAATGCACCATGTGACTGGTGATCATAATCCATGCAAAATCTACCATTAAAGACATGGAACCTGATTGTTTTAAGGGTTAATAACTTTTTTAGTACTTAAATTTGTAATTTTTTATTTTTTTCTTCCTAAGGTTCCAAAACAGTTACAGAAATGGTACTTAACTTATGAAAAAGATGAAATTGATATCTTCATTAGATTCTGTAAGAGAAAATTAATAGTCTACCATGTGTCACTAACAAAATAATAATAACAAAAAATCATAAAAATAATTAATAAAAAAAAAACCTAAAAAAAATAATAATAATAAAAAAAGGAAAAATTTGGCCACCCAATCTTGGCCATTATGGGTGGCTCAGTTCGGGGGTGGCTAAACCACCCCAAGCAAGGGCCAAAATAGGGTGGCCGAAACCACCCCCAAAGCCTTTGGCCACCCCCAAAGGTCATGGGGTGATTCGGCCACCCTAGAGAGGCCGCAAGTCCAAGGGCTTTGTGGTTTTGGCCACGCCAATTGGCCACAATGGAATGGTTGGGCCATCCCAAATTTTCTCTTTTTTTTTTTTTTGTCATTTATTAATTATTTTTATGATTTATTATTTTTATTTTGTTAAGGACATGTGACATATTTTAGATGTGACATATTTTGGGAGTGACATGTAATGGCTGTTAATTTTTTCTTACATATAATTTCGTCTTTTAGTAACTATTTTTAAATCCCATAAAAAAAAAGAAAAAAAAAAATTGCAAACTCAGGTTCTAAAAAATTTATTAACTCTTGTTTTGATTTCCGGAAAAGGAACCAAAAATAATTATAATATTAGAAGGTAAATTGAGAGTTGTGAGGGGGTAACTTTGGTATTTAAGCAGTACAACAAACTACCATAGAGATACCCCTCTAGCTTGCCGCTAAGATTCTGAGGGATTTTTGCAGTCTGCAGACAAAGGGGGGGTGGGGTTTTGTTAGGCATTTGGCGTGTTACCGTACGACATTTATCATCAGCACCGCAGAGGCGATGCAGGCAGGCAGCCTAAAGCCTAATGCCTAAAGCCACCTACCTTCTCTGACCACAGTAGCCCAACCTCAACAGCTGCAGATAATATATATATATATATATATTAGCAGAGCATATCACCGTCTACATCCCACAGATACATACAAATCTTTTCCTTTATTA
>NC_081541.1:39343278-39344928 GCF_901000735.1 Corylus avellana | reverse complement strand
TAATTATAATATTAGAAGGTAAATTGAGAGTTGTGAGGGGGTAACTTTGGTATTTAAGCAGTACAACAAACTACCATAGAGATACCCCTCTAGCTTGCCGCTAAGATTCTGAGGGATTTTTGCAGTCTGCAGACAAAGGGGGGGTGGGGTTTTGTTAGGCATTTGGCGTGTTACCGTACGACATTTATCATCAGCACCGCAGAGGCGATGCAGGCAGGCAGCCTAAAGCCTAATGCCTAAAGCCACCTACCTTCTCTGACCACAGTAGCCCAACCTCAACAGCTGCAGATAATATATATATATATATAGCAGAGCATATCACCGTCGACATCCCACAGATACATACAAATCTTTTCCTTTATTATGTGAATTGACAAAAGTTGCCCTGATTTTCTCAAGATTTTTCTTTTTTCTTTTAATTAAAAGAGAGTAAGAGATGGCAATTAATGTGACTGCTCTCTATTTGGGTTCCTTAAGATTTTTTTTTTTAACAGACTGCAAAAATCCACACTCAGTCTGAGTTAATTAAACTATTCTTTGAAAATAAGTTTCTTAAGAACTAATGACAAAAGGGTATTTTTCAAGTTTGATTAAGTTATATAATTTAACTCAGTGTATCAAAATATTAATAAAATTTAAGATTGGTTAATATTAATCAGGCTCATAGTCGATTCCAACCCACACTCTGAAACATGCTCAACAATTTGAGAGTTTTCTAGAGGGGACCGAAAAACTCTTTTGCCAAATTTAGGTTTATAGGTGCCATTACTTGGAAATAGTGAGCAATGAGGGTCGGTGAGGGTTGTTTTATTAGGCTAAGATCACATAATGTCAAAGATGGACAGGGATTCCCACAAGGCTACAAGGATCTTTCATTATTATTCGTGTCTCTCTTGTTATTGGGCAGAACTAATTACGTGAGAGGAACTACTTTTCGAGCAAAGACCTTTCGTGCTGGTCTTTGAACTACAAAATCTTCTCTAGTTTACATTTAGTTAGAGTTATATTTGAGAAATATATTTATTTCTTTTTTACTTTTTAATGTCATTTTTATCATACATGCATAATTTATATTGTATGAACAGTTTTCGAGTTGCTAGAAGATCAGGTTCTCTTAAACCACTCACATCGGTTTAGCCATTTTTTATTTTATTTAAAATAAATAAATAAAATACTAAAAAATCTTTTATATTAGATTATGCATCTCGTAGAGGGCATTGTTCATATATCTATCTTATTAATATATTATTTCTCTTTCCACATCATTCTTAAAGCATTCACATTGGTTTATATATAATAACTAATCAAAACTCATTTTATCTAGTTTAGGTAATGAGTTTTAAAAGACACCATCATTTGATTATCTTTTTATTTTTATTTTTATTTTTTTTATCTATATCATTTAAATTTTATTTTTTCTTATTTTTTTTATAAGGATTGTATTTTTTTCTTCTAAAAATCTTTTCTTTTTTTTTTTCTTTTTTTAACTTTTTGGAAAAAATGGATGTGGGGAGAGAAATTGTATGAGAAAATTTTGAGAATAAAGAGATGTGTAAGAAATAATATGAGAAAATTTTGGGAAAAGAGAAATGTGGAAAAGAAATAATATGAGAAAATTGATAAAAATGTGTACATGCGTCCGCTACATAT
>NC_081541.1:39330301-39343178 GCF_901000735.1 Corylus avellana | reverse complement strand
TTGCATACAATTGTTTTAGATCACAATCTTACCCTCGAAAGCTTTTTATTCTTAAACACTCATCTTCGTCATCTCGCTCTTCTTTGCTATCTCGCTTGTCCTTGTAGCTCTTTAAATTATAAGAAAATATAAAAAATATTTGACAATCTTTTATACAAGCCAAATATGAAAAAAAAAAAAATATTTTTAATTATTTTAAAGATTGCAAACAAACATTAAAAAATAGTTTTTTTTTTTTTTAAATGTTTTGAATCTAAAAACATTTTCTGGTAGAAAAATATTTTACACAAAATCAACCTAGCCTAAATGTTCTTTTCTATATGCTCTATTATTTTCATGGTGATATACCCCGAGTCAAATGACAATATTTTTTTTATTTTTTATTTTTTTGACATGTCCACATAAGAGAAGAAAAATGATAATTCAAACTAGTGACCTCCATTTTATAAGGAGTGATTCACAACCGATTAAATTACTCTTTATAGACAAAATGACTATATTCTAGTTTGCCACAAGATGATTAAAAATTATTTCATAATTATTTTTTATTTTTTTGAAAATAGTGTCTTTATTATTATTATTATTATTAGTTTTTTCTATTCAATAAAGGAAAAAAGGGAAAAATTAATAATAAAAAAATACAAATAAAAGATGAATAACCCAACAAAAATTCCAAAACAACCAAAAGAGTTAAAAAAAACAAAAAAATCTAAAAATATTAAAAATGAGTTAAATAAATGAGCTATCTCATTGACTATGTTGTTGGCTTTAAGGCTGCTGTATAACGTGAATTATGTTAATAAAAGTGGTGTCAGGTCCAATCAATACTTTGAGAACCGAGAAGCTTTACCTTTTCACTCTAACCTCGACTGTGTTTGCTTGTACTTTTTCTCAGCATATACGTTCGGCTAACTAAATTTATTTTTTTTATTTTAGTTAAAAAACTTTATATATATATAAAATTTTATCTACGTTTTTTTATTTTTTATTTATTTTTTAAGTTCAGTATTTGAATTATTCATTTTTACTATTTTATTTATTTGATAATTTTTTTTTTCCCTTTTTTCTTCAAACATTTATATATTTGAATTTTTTTTAATATTTTTAAAAATTTATCTTAAATCAGCAATATTCATGGCAAACCATTGAAGGTAAACTGACGAAAAAGACAAATTATTGGTTTGCCTTAAAGCATGTGTATACATTGTCCCTTCCTCCACTAGGCTTGAGCACCCTTTACAACGGCGGCCGCCAGGAACTAAGAAGTTGTCATGGTATTGGATTCTGAACATGTAGTTTTTAAATTAAAAAAATATTTTTTTTGGCTGAAATTTTATTTTTTAGTTTTTTCTAAAAGTATGTTTTGACAATTTTTTTAAAAAAATAAAAATAAAAGAAGTATTTTTAAAATTTTTTATTAAATATGTCAGCTTTTTGTTTGGCACAATTTTTTAGGTATTTAAACTACTTTTAAAATTCTCAAATGCAATCATAAACAGGTTCTCAGATGACGAGAATCTAGGGGTGAAATCATTGGAGTGGCATCAAGGGGTTGCGATCGATAAGGAGAAGGCACCCGTTGACCTTACCCTTGAGGAATCTAACTCTGACTACTCATTGTGCTCTACTTCTATCTTGGAGGTAGATCCTCCCTCCCTAAGTTTGGAGGGACTTAAGACTTTGTTTGGTAAACCCCTTGTCTCTAGATACTGTAGCTGAGTGGTTGATGTAAAAAAAAAAAGTAAAAATGTTTAGTATAAAAAAGTAAAAAAGTGATATGGAAAATGAAAAAGTTTTGTTTTATAGTAATTTTTTATTTATTTAAATAGTAGTAAAAAGTAAATGATGTGATATATATATTAAATGATGTGATATAAAGAGTGAAAAAAGTGAATGTTTTGATGTTGATTTTTTTTTTTTTTAAAATGAAGTTAATAGTATTGGGGGGAGGGGAGGAGTTTACCAAACAGAGCCTTAGCGGTGACTTCGCAACCAGTCACAACAAGGCCTTTGGTTGCTCAACTTTCAAGGTCTCCCAATGCCGATAATTTCCCTTGAGTTGCCTCACGTGAGGCCCTTGGCCTGTTCAATGAAGTAATCGAGTAATGCTAAAGTATTTATTAAATAATTAAATTTACTTTTTCTTATCAACTTAAATTTTTGAGATAATCAACCATTTAATAAGGTAAAAAAGTCTTACGGGTTGGGGCACCCAAATACATGGTGCAAAAAACAATTCAAAATATTGGGGGTGAGGGCTTGGCCCATACTAACCCCCCTTATTACATCCGTTTCTGGTCTCAGGGACCAAAACGTAGACTTTCTCACAAATTATTGTTTTGTTTTTCCTCAAACATGACCTTAATTAAGATGCCTATGACCTTAAGACGCCTATGACCTTAAAATACCTTAGCATTTTCAGACACAGAATAAATGTCCCTTCAAAGACATGGAGAAAACTGAAACAGTAAAGAGAGAAGCTTGGCCCAAATATTTCAAAATTCACAAGAATCTGATGATCAGTATGAATTACCCTATAGTTGAAGTCCAGATTCACCTCAGAGACAAATCAGTGCTGGTATTGTGATGCAGAAATTGAAATCTTTATTATAGGTTCAAGTATGTGAAATTTTTTCCAAACTTTCAAAGATACGAGACTTCTTTGATTTGAGGTGGGTCTCCTCTTCACTTCATTATAAGATTTATTTATCTTTTCTTTTGTTATTCTTTCGTGCTGCGCCATATCTCTGTGTACTCACTTGTAAAATATCTTAGAATGAGAAAGAAAGTCGTATTTTGATGAGAAATGTTTATTTTTATTCTCTTACAAATTTTTTTGTTTATCTCCGTACAAGAGATGTGCAAATTCATCATATGAGTCTCACTAGCTAATTCAATAGTAAATTTACAAAAGAGACGGACAATGGGTATGAAAGAAAATGACACCGAACAAAAACTGGAAAGCACAAAGGTCTCCCAAAAGAAAATTGAATTAGAACCAAGTATATTCAAATTACATGATAGATAGAAGTGAGTCAAAAGTGCAGGAGTAAATTAAGTTGAATATTATAAACCATTGAGTTGTACGTAAAACCTTAATATTAAGGTCTTGTGGCAAACCCTTTCGGGTTTTGCTCTGTTTATGAAACTTTGTCTTTCATTAAAGTCTCTTTCGACAGTTTAAGTTTGTTTGATGGGCCGGGTGATTTATTTAACCAATTCTTTATGGTAAGGAAAAAGCTTCACAACATGGCAAGATCTTATGTACATTTCAAAAGATTACAATATATGGGAGAGTTATAATAAACAATAAATATTGTTTGTAAAGCCTCAAAGAGGACTTTGTTTTCTAGTGTATTTATAACCAAAAAGTACACCTACGGTGAAGTTTAAATTTACAAACAAACTATGAACTTATCTTTGGATAAGTTGTTACATATATTCAAAATACAAACAAACAAAATATGATTATGAGATAACGATAAATACAATCTCTGACTTTACTATAAACTCTGACTTGGTCTTCTCTCTTTTCTTCAGGTTGTAAAAAAATAAAGAAATTTTTGTGAAAATAGATAACTAAAATGCTGATGCAGGTGTTTCGAAAAAGTGGATAATTAAAATACATAAATGTAAATTTTTTTTAATAAAAAAAATCTAAAATAGAGTATATATTTGATGAACATGATGTGTGTGTTTGGGAGTGCAGTTTCACAAGCCAAAAATGAGATTTTAAATCAACTCTCAAAGTGTATCATTTGGGAGTAATCTAAAAAAATTGCTATTCGAAAGTAAAGAAAAAAAGCTGCATTTTTAAATCGTAGGTACGTAAGGAGTGCGTTTTTGAAAATTACGCGTCAACCATCAAACTCAAACGAACCCCAAGTTCTTGATGATCGACTCAAACATGGTAGGCAAATTGTATTACCCCATATAACAATTTATTCTTAGAAAGAGTTTTTGACCAAATACAAAGCCACCTTTATCCACTCTTTTGGCGGTTTAAGTTCATTTGATGGGCCGGGTAATTTATTTGACCCATTCCTGACGATGCTTTGAAAACTCTATTGCCTTTGTGTTTTAATTTCTTGTAATTTCCCTAACATTGAATAGAAAAAAAAAAAATTATAAATAAAAAATTACAACGTCAATATTACGAAGCCCGAGCAGTTTTATTGTATAACTCATCACTACCTCAGTAACCATGAAAAGAGAAAGATCATGGCCATGACGATAGTCAGTCTCATGCTCTCACATTCATAGCACTACTTAAAAGCATATCAAGGGCATCATCCAAAGGAATATATAATTAGAAAAGAGTGTCCCATAAAAGATGCAAATTAATCTGATATTTCAGAACTAGTAGTTAAGCACAATGATGAAGCACAAAAGAAGAACAAAAAAAAGATAGATAAATTCCATGTTGACAAACAATGGATTCTGGTAGAATCATATCTCACCACAGAAAGAAAGAAGAATTAATCACACAGACAAACCGCTAGAAAATTTATCTCTTTATCTAATTGAATAAAGGAGTGTATATAGAAATCCACTAATTATTGGTAAACTAAATGAGAAATGCTATTTTTCAATCTCTCTTTCATCTTTATTCATATTTGTTTTCCAAGATTATCAAAAAAGGATGAAAGATGAATGCGAGATAGAGGAATAACACGTCTCAAACTATATATAGATATATATACATAAGAAGAAAACTACTACTACTAAGGAGCTAACTGATGTGTCTTATAAAATTATTAGCGATCATTATTTGGCCCTTTGGACTTATGACTTTCGTGCCATCTGACTCGAGAAACATGGAATAGAAAAGCCGATGCCGATAAAGACTATATGATCTCATCGATGCCTGTTGACGACGAACCTTAAATCTCTCTGCAGATGCTGCTTGTAGTTGCTTGTCCTCGATGACATTCAGTGCCTCTGAGAGCTTACTGAATTCGTAAGCAGAAGAAGAAGTCTCAGTATTTTGCTTCTCATCAGCATTGGCATCAGGTGTTAATGGATTATATTTTGAGCAGGCAGTGTCTTGAATATCTTCTTCGGCGTCGGCCAATGCAGCATTCAAGGCCTCTGAAAGCTTGGCAAAGTCATAAGGGGAAGCAGTTTGATCATTCTGCTTAGCATTCATGGCGCTGCCATGGGAATACTTGTTTTGAGTATTATTGGGAAGTCTCCTGACTCTCCTTGATTTTGGCTTCATGATTATAATTGTCAATGATCTGCCAACCCAACGGATAGTTTTTGAAATCTCAGCAAGGAAAAAGCTTCACAACATCGCAAGATCTTATGTACACATTAAAAGATTACAATATATGGGAGAGTTATAATAAACAATAAATATTGTTTGAAAGGCCTTTTTCTAGTGTATTTTTATAACCAAAAAGTACACCTACGTGAAGTTTTTTAAATTTACAAACAAACTATGAACTTATCTTTGGATAAGTTGTTACATATATTCAAAATACCAACAAACAAAATATGATTATGAGATAACGATAAATACACAATCTCTTACTTGATTACAAACTCTGACTTGGTCTTCTCTCTTTTCTTCGGTAATTGTTGTAAAAAAATAAAGAAATCTTTGTGAAAATAAATAGCTAAAATGCTAATGAACACGTTTTGAAAAAGTTGATAGTTAAAATACAGAAATATAATTTTTTTTTTTTAAAAAAAAATCTAAAAAAGAGTATATATTTGATGAACATGAGAACACTACTTGCGCGCAGCCTTACCAAAACCATTTAATTTAATCAAAGTGATCTAAATGTCTACTTTTTCGTCCCACTACTTTAACAAAAATAAGTAGCGAGGTGAACAGTACTTACAAAATTTAAAAAATTACTATTCACTCACTTATTAATTAAATAAATATAACTTCTCTCTCTCTTTGCTTTTCGTTTCTCTTTCATTTTTTTTCTTTTTCTTCCCCTTTTCACTAATAAACAAATTTTTAAAAAATAATATTTATATGAAATAGTGAAAGTGGATTGTTAAAGTAGTGAGGCCGCTGTGGGTGATCTAAAGATGTGAGTTGTCAAAATAACCAAAAGTTTGGTGAGGCTGGCAGGCTGCTAAGAATGCTCTAATATGTGCGGTTTCACAAGCCAAAAATGAGATTTTAAATCAAATTGCAAAAGGTGTATCATTTTGAAGTATCTTAGAAAAATTGCTATTTGAAAGTAAAGAATAAAAGCTGTATTTTTAAATCGTAGGTAAAAAGAGCGTTGAAAATTAGACAATCTCAAGCAAACCCTAAGTTCTTGATGATCAACTCGATCATCGTAGAAGCAAATTGTATTACCCCATATAACAATTTATTCTTAGAAAGAGTTTTTGACCAAATACGTACAAAACCACCCTCTTTCCCCTGCGACTGAGACGTAGCGCAGCAAGAACACGATGCAATACACAAGAGTCATGATCAGATTACAATAATGATAACAAAAATGTAATATGAGCATCTACTTCATCATACGCCAAAACCCTAAATTTAGTTTAAATTTGGAATGAAAAGAATTACAAAAGAAAACTCTATATTTCCAAGCCGTATATATTTTAGAGAAGGAGAAGGAAAAAGAGAGAGAATTTGATAAATTAGACGTACCTGATTCTTGAAATTGCTTCAAGTATTTTGCTGTGAAACGAAAAGTTTCTCAAAGCAGGTTTTGGCTGCTTTGGAGAAGGGAGCGAGAGATGGCCAAACCAAAGTGAGAAGACGTATGTTATATAATAACATGAGGGGGTACGACTAATATAATGTAAAAGAGGTTAGGGCTCATTGGTAAATAGAAGTTGTGGGTTTTTATATTTTATTTTTATTTTTATTTTATTTTGATAAAATTACAGACAAAAATACAAAGCAAAAACAGCGAAACAGAGAAAAATTAAAAAGCAAAAACAAACCCTAGACAGGATGAGAATCGGATGGACAGGGTTTTTAGTTTCAATAGGAATAAAGGGGAAACGAGATTTGAATTTTTTGTGAGAGATAAAAGTAAAAAAAATTAAGTTGTTTAGTTAATAGTTTTGAAAAGAGGCTGAATATTTTTATTATTTTTTTTTTGGGAAAAATGAAAATAAGGGGAGAGTAATTTGCCAAATGTTGACGGTACATATTTATGGGTTTCAGACTTTATACTCCGATAAAGTTTTAGATTTGAAAAATTTAGGGGTGCAAAGGCGGGTGGTTAATCGCTAACCGCTTTTAAATGCGGTTAAGGAAAACCACTAACCGTTAACCACTAAATGCCTATATATATATATATATATATATATATATGAAACGATGTTATTTTTGTGTTTAAATATTTATAAAAATGTTTAAAAATATAGAAAATGTTGTCGTATTATTAGGGTATTATTGTATTACCATAAAAACAACGTCGTTTTGATTTTTTTTAAAATTTTTTTTTTTTCAAAGCGGTTAGCGGCTATTAATTAGGGTTATTAACAACTAACCGCGGGTTAATCGTCTAGGCGGTTAGCGGAGGCGGTTACACTTAGCGGTTTTAGCCGCTAACCGTAACCACCTTTTCACCCATAGAAAAATTTATTAGATAACAAAAGAGAAACTTTACAAAACCCTTCTCAATTTAGGATATCAAACTTTCAATTTTTTGCAATGTCCTCATCTAACCTCCGTTAAGATTTTTGGTTAAATCTTTTCAAAATTTCCAAAATACCCATTATTTTAATAAGAAAATAAAAAAAAATTGTAAATATTCAGGCTTAAATATTTTTTGCAAATTCCGTTAAATTCTGACTAACGCTTGAATGTTTGCAATTTTTTATTTTATTTTTTATAATAAAAAATAGGGGTATTTTGGAAATTTTTACAAGATTTAACGAAAAATCCTAATGGAAGAAGACATTGCAAAAAATTGAAAATTTGATATCCTAAATTAACAGTTTTTGAACTTTAAGGAAGTAGTTTTAAAATACTTGAAAGTTCATGAAGGTTTTGTGAAATTTTCCTAAAAGAATCATTCTTTTTTCTTTTCTATTTCTTTTTCATTTTGTTATTAACTAGTCTGGCAGGCAGAGAATTTGTCCAAATAGTTTAGCCACATTTGAGTATATATATAAAATTGAACGACGTCGTTAAGTAAAATATTTACATTAAAAATATTTTGAAATTTCTTGCAGAAGATGGATCAAATTCCTGTTATCGGAAGTCATGCTCTACATATTGTACGTTGGTCCTCGCAAGATAGAGGGAGATGATGTGGTTGCATAGATATCCATGATGGATTCTTTTCGCAATTGGAACAATTAGGATATACAAGATAGGGGTGAAAAGGCTAACCACTTTTTTTTTTTTTTAAATAATTTAAAATTTTTAGATTTTTTTCTTTTAAAAAGTGGTTACCGCTAATTTACTAATCGTCGTTATCGATTTTGGTACTTTTTACTCCTAAATTTTAAAATGCATTGGATGAACAAGTCCACAAATGATCTTAAAAAAAATCTATGTAAAGATATTGGTGATAAAACTTTTAGAATGTATATATGGGATGTAGTAGTCAGTAGACTCGCCCCAAAATAAACAAATCTACATATTTGAGTTTTTAGGTTAAATGGTGTCCATACATGTTCTAGGGCTGGTCCGCTTAGAATTGCGGTTTTAATAAGTGTGATATTAAAAACGGCTTTGTTGAAATTATTATTTTTTAAAATCGTAAAGGCGTTTGGTAAAATATGTTAAAAAATATATATATATATATATTTTAATCAAATATTTGTTGTATGAAATTGTAATTTTGGTTTAAATTTGTGCCTTTTCAAATATAAGCACTTCCTATTTTTGCCAATTAACAAATTAAAAAGTGGCTAGCTAAATCAACTTAACTACATTTTTAGAGTTAAATTTAAACTAATTTTGAAGAGATGGCTCATTGTGAATGCTCTTATATATTGGCTCTTACTCTTACTCTTGATGTCCGAAAATTCATTTTCCCGGATAAACAAGGAAACCAAACCTCAATCCGCTGTCGATAAAGCTTAGATCTCATCGATGCTTGCTGCTGACGACGAACCTTAAATCTCTCTGCAGATGCTTCTCTGTGCTTGCCGTCGACGGCATGATCCAGTGCCTCTGAGAGCTTAGTGAAGTCGTAAGGGGTAGTAGTCTGATCAGATGTTAATGCATTATAGTAGGAGCCGGCAGTACTGTCTGCAACTTCTTCTCCGGTCATGGCCCGTGCAACGTCAATGGCCTCTGATAGCTTGGCGAAATTGATCTGCCTAGCATTCCTGGGATTGCCATGGGGCTTGTTTTGAGTATTATTGGAAAGTCTCTTTGATTCTGGCTTCATGATTCTTGTCAATGATCTGCCAACCAACGGATAAGTTTTTGAAATCCCAGAAAGGAAAAAGCTTAACAACACCACAAGATCATTAAGTACAAAGACAATAAACCCTTAAATATATACTTCAACATCAACCAAATAAGGAATGTATGAAATTAAACAGCGGCAATCAAAGGTGAAAGAGAAGGGTACAGAGAGAATATATCAAATTAGGCCTACCTGATTCTTTAAATTAAAAGTTGCTCAAGATTGACGCAGGCTTTTGGTTTGGAGACGGGAGAGACCGCCAGAGCAAAGCAAAGTCAGAAGAATATATCGTGAAAGAGGTAGGCAGAGAATATATATATATTAGATAAATTAGCTTCCCAATCCTAATTATACTTGTATAGAGTTTTGGATGGCTAAAATATATTAGATAAATTATTTTTTGTTTTCCCTTTTCCTTTTCCATTTTTTCTTTTCAATTTGTTATTAATTAGTCTTGCAGGCAGAGAATGGCTCCAAATAATTTAACCACATTTGAATATATATAGAAAATTAAACCAAGTCCTCAAGTAAAATATTTACATAAAATATCAAATCCTCATGATAGATTGTTTTCGCAATTGGAACAAGGGTAAGAATCATAAAATACATTGGATGAACATAGGGGTGTTTACACGGGGCGGTTATAACTGTCCCGCAAACCACTTTGGCAGGCGGTTATAAAAAATCCTTAACCACCTAGGGTGGTTAGCGGTAGGAAAAAACGGTTAATAACCGCTAACCGCCTACCCTTATATATATATTGATAATAATTATAATATAACATCCAAAACGACACCGTGTATGATTGTATGTATGTGAAATATAATGTAGTATGTGATGTTTTGAGTCAAGCATTATTCAAAAACATTGCATGGCCCAAAAAAATAAAAAATGTTCTTTTCATCTTTTTGGGAATACTTTGGCCAAAACGTATAAAATAAGCCCAAAAAATAAGCCTAGTGATGTCCCAAAACACTTAAAAAGCCCATATAAAAAAGCGGTTATAAAACCACTGGTTTTTGGGTTGAATAAATAACTGCTTGTGCAGCCCTAGATGAACAAGTCCACATACAAAATCACTAAGTTTTGAAATTTAAGGAGAAAATCACGACTAGGGCTGGGTATCGATCGGTTAGGACCGGTTAATGGGTTTATCAGTCAGTTAACCAATAAGCTATCGGTTAACCAAATCATAACCGATAAGAAGTGTTAACTGAAAATTATCGGTCATATCGGTAATCGATTAACCGGTCGGTTAAATCGGTTTGGGCTTTTGTGGGCTTTTTATTGGGCTTTTACTGGTTGCTAATTGGGCCAAAAATTAATTGTTTTGAAGGTTTAAATACGTTTTGTTGGGCTAAAGCCTAAAATAGCTTATTAAAAATTAATTATTTTAGAGTATATTTTTAACTAAAATACCTTATTGAAGCTTTTTTTTTATATTGATCCACTATAATAATAAATATAAAATTCTAAAAAATTAAAAATTAAAATAGCTTATCAGTCATATCGGTTTTTTTGATAAAAAAATTATAACCGACCGATTACCGATCGATAAGCTTATCAGTATAAAATTTTTAACCGATTACCTACTGATAACTATCGGTTACGGTTAATATCGGTTCGGTTAAAGTTGGTAATCGGTTAATTTGTTCACCCCTAATCACCACCCTTATCTCCAAGATTGATAAGGAGTCCATCTCATCTGCAACACTATCATTAACTACCCAAGATAATGCAGAAGATTAGTGTTAGTTTGAATATTCTTCAAATAAAATTTAAATTTAAAGAGTAAAATCTATTTTTTCTAATTTAGAGTGCCGCTTTAAAAATTAACCAAACATTAAACTTTTTACATGTATCTTTTTCTACTTTAGTTAAATATATATTTTTTCTTTTGGAAAGTCCAAATATCCCTTCAAACTACCACCTAATTGACAATGTCCCCCCAAACTTTCAATTGTGACAATGTCTCCCTCCAAATTACCAAAAATTGTCAATGTTCCATCAATGACGAAACTACCCTTAATAAAATAAAATAAAAAAAATACTAGAAAAAACCTTTTTTAAAAAAGCCAAAGGGTGGCAAATTTAAAATAATAAAAATCATTTTTATAAGAAAAAAAAAATTCGATTTTTTTTTTGTTATAAAAATTGATTTTTTTTTTAAATGTTTTTTTTAAATAAAAAAATATTCGTTTTTTTTTAAAAAATATATATATAATTTTTTGAATTTATAGGGGTATTTTGTCTTATTGAGGAATATATAGGGGCATTTTTATCTTTTAGCTATCCTTGGGTGGACATTAATGATGTTTTAGTAATTTGGAGGGACATTATCATAATTTAAAGTTTTGGTGAATATTATCAATTGGGTGGTAGTTTGAGCCTTGAGGGGTATGTTGGGTTTACCCTTTTTTTTATTTCTTTCTATTTTCTTGGTCGAGAAGAAAATGAATATATAATTTTAAAAAGTTAGTGATCGAGCCCACAAAGAATGCCGAAATCACGGTCGTCATGGTACAGCTGGCTCTACCAAATACTCGCCCCATCTCGGATCTTAGAAGATTTCTCTTCTACAAAACGCTAGCACAAGAGTCTCCAAGGGAAAACTCAATCGGCTGTGGATCTCGCATCATAAAGCAGAGATTATTAGTTTGAATCCTCCTTCTCCTTCCCTTGTGTGGACATGTAAAAAAAATAATAAACAAATGCTGGCACAAGAACGTCATTTTATAGAAACGCTAGAAACGGAAACGCCGACTCTAACTGAGATTTTTGTAGGCTGCAGCCAGCCATATTTGACAGCAAACGGAACAAATTAACAACGTTTGTTTTTCGTTTTGGTCCATGAAGACGTCGTTAACTTTAGAGGATCTCTAATATATATATTTTTTATCACCAATTATCTTTATTTCCAAAACCTAGATTAAAAGGAATATCTTTTATTTTTTAAAGAAAAAAGGGCTATTAATTACTTCTCAACATCAACATGGACTTTGATCTAAAAAAAAAATTGTATGTATGCTTTTCTGTTTATTTTCTTATCCTTAAATGTAATAAATTGCAATTGATCTCATCATTGATTGGTATGTGAACAAACCACGAAATTCAAATGATTCGCACGAATCGGTTTCTAATGATCCCGTCATTGATGGGTTTGTGAACAAACTAAGTAATTCAAATTATTAACACCAATCATCGATTTCTAATTATCCTTTAGTTTAAAAAAAAAAAGGGATAACTTCAGAAAACCCCCCTGAAGTTCCAGCCGATTTGAAAAGACCCCCATGAATTTCCAAAGCTCTCACTTAGACCCCCTGAACTTTGGTTTTCTCTCACTTTGGACCCCTTTAACATTAAACTACGTCGTTTTGGATGTTTTATACCCATTTTATCCTTCCTCAAAACTATGTCGTTTTGTGTCCTAAAATCACAACACATATCCAGCCCAAAACGACGTCGTTTTAAGCATAATTTTTTTTTTAATTAAAAAAAGTAAAATATATATATAATAA
>NC_081541.1:39325201-39330201 GCF_901000735.1 Corylus avellana | reverse complement strand
CAAGGGGGTGGCTGAAGCCACCCCAGTTTTTTTCTTTTTTTTTTAAAATTTTTTTTTAAAATTTTTAATTTTTTCTTTTTTTAAAAAAATAAAAATTAATGCCTAAAACGACGTCGTTTTAGGCTGGGTAATTTTAGGACACAAAACGACGTAGTTTTGGGGAAGGGTAAAATGGGTATAAAACATTCAAAACGACGTAGTTTAATGTTAAAGGGGTCCAAAGTGAGAGAAAATGGAAGTTCATAGGGCTTAAATGAGAGTTTTGGAAATTCAGGGGGGTCTTTTCAAATCGGCTGGAACTTCAGGGGGGTTTTCTGAAGTTATCCCAAAAAAAAATAAAATTTTTTCATTTAAAATAAAAATTTTTGTTTCTTCAAACAAAATAAATAAATAAAAAATCATTTATTTTAAATAGAAATTTCGGTTTAAAAAAATCGTTAAAAAAAAGAAATTTCGTTTTTTAAAAAATAAAAATTTTCGTTTTAAAAAAATAAAATAAAAATTTTCGGTTTTTTTTTTTAAAATAATTTTTTTTATGGTTTTTTTTTTTCTGAATTTATAAGGGTATTTTTGTCTTATTAAGAAATATATGGGCATTTTTATCTTTTTGCTAGCTTTGTGGGAACATTGACAATATTTTGCTAGTTTGGGGGATATTGTCACAATTGAAAAGTTTGAAACATACATTCTCTATTGGATAGTAGTTTGAGGGGGGTATTTAGACTTTACCCTTTTCAATTTGTTTCTTATAGATGCATAAAATAAATGTTTTAATTTATCTTTGTAGTAGTAAAGCAACATCAGTATATGATTTATCATAAATATAACGTCGACAATATAATTTCTTCCTTTCATAAATGAAAGTTTGCTCACCAATTAGCTCAAACACTTGTATCTTTAATATAATGTAAATAATTATTATTAACATGAAAATTTGAACAGGCACTAAAGTGGGAAGGGAAAAATATAGAAAGGTCCCTCAACTAACAGTCATTTTTAAAAAAGCCCCATGATTTTTAAAGTATGCTAAAGTGGTCCATCAAACTATCAAAGTGTGCCAAAAATGCAATTTTTTTTTTATTATATTCCTATAATTCCCTTATTCTCAAAAAAACTAAAACTAAAATTAATAAAATTAAAAACTAAACTAAACTGTTTTTCAGAAAAAGAAAAGAAGAAAAAAAAACAAAACCCAAGGGGTGGATAAATATAGAGAAAAAAAAAAGAAAGTTTTTTTTTTTTCGGAATAAATAAAAATTAGTTATTGTAATTGGCTTAAATTATTAATCGCTCCATGTTGTGAAATAAGAGGTCGTTGGGATATGCCAAAAAAAAAGTTAGTCATTGAAGTCAAATTCCGTTAAAACATTTGACAAATTTTGTTAGATGTCACGTCTACGCCAATAAAATGGCGACCCGTGTCATTCTTAATAAAAAAAATATTAAACTAAAAAAACTAAAAGAAATTTTTTAAAAAATAATTTTTTATTTCAGTTTTTAAAAGAGTAAGAGTATTATAGGAATATAATAAAATAATGGCATTTGTCACACACTTTTGTAATTTGATGGACTGCTTTAACACACTTTAAACATCATGAATCTTTTTAAAAAATGATAGTTAATTGATGGCCCATTTTTATCTTTTTCCCAAAGTGGGAATTCTATTTTCTAATTTCCTTTCTTTGTTTAACTTGGAAATTGTTGTCAAAAGTCTTTAACAAATATGAGCTTTCTTATCCTATTGTAGCTAGGGGTGGGCAAAACACTACAAAAAAACAATTTTTTCTTCACTGGAGTTTTCTGACGTGTCAGGGTGATTGACACGCCATAATTTTTTTTTGATGTGCATTTCTGACGTGTATTAAATGTCAGGTACATAGTAGTCAGTAAATATTTTTTTTTTTCTAACGTGTTACTGGAAAAAATTGATCAAGAAATGAATTTACCCTTAATGAATGAGGCTTTAAGGGATTAAACCCTAGAAGATGATTTCCATAGGAGGTAGAAAAGAGAATAGAAATCGAGTCTCTAAGGTTGATAACAAAAGAGAAGCAAAGGAGAGATCTTTAAATGTACGTCTTAGAACAATGAAATTCTAAGTAGAAATCAGTAAGAGGTTGTGGTAAATGGATTTGGTTAAACTTTTAACTTAAGCCAGTTGGATGGTTTTGTAAAAAGATTATGTTTTGAAACATGTACATTCGGCCAGCTTATTTTATGATTATATATTATTCATTAAAAGTTTATATTGTATGAAAATGTATAGATCGAGCCACTAATTTTGTGATGTTACAAAAGTAAAAAGATGATGAAAATTTGTTTTATGAAACAATTTAATTTATGAAATTTATTCATAATGTTACACTTTATTATGGATTGGATAAAATTATGCACATGCTAAATTTTTTGCATGTGTCTATGATGAAAAAGAAAAGTTTTATATGAACAATGTTAGCATCTTAAAGATGATTGTAAAAGTCTATTGCAAGGAGAGGAACAAGGTAAAGTAGATAATGAAGTTTTAAAATGCAAATGATGAATATGTTTAGTTCCCATATATGATAAATCTATACGGCATAAGATTCACTTTTCCTCCTTAAATTATGATTTTTTTTTTTTTTTTGGCCTTATAATGTTTGATATTTTAACAGTGGCTCGAAGTTACAGATTGTTTAATCATGCTTAATTGTTGATTGTCAACTCACTCCTTTATTTTTCAAACTTCCAGATGGTGTTAAGGATCAAGGGAACTAGGCAAAGTGAGCTTTTGATCGAGGTGGATGGTTAAGTTACTAGCAAGGAATAAGTCACGAGAAATTTAGTGTATTGTTTAGTTATGAAAGTATGTTGTGGTTATGTTTTTGTTGAATTTCTCAATTGGATTAAGGTCCAAACGTATGATGCATTTTGCTCTGGTACTTATTTTTCTTTGCGCAGTAAACATGAAAGATCACTTCCTTATCCCTCATGGGGTCGCGTGTTGGAATTTCATACTTATTACATTCTATGGTTTTAAATTCAATAAAAGGCTTCTCAATTGATGTGATTGTCAAGAAACCTCACAGCAGCGTGGTCCTTCATGATCTTAATCACACTTCTGTACTTTAGGGAAGTCTATTCTTCTAACCCTCAAAAATAAAAACTACCTTCCACAAGGAGCATGACCCATGGTCAAGGCGAGATGTTTTTATTTCACATTACTATAGACTTATGATGGAGGCTGCAAGATTCGATTATTGAGTCCATCTTCACTTCTGTTCTTTTTTTTTTTTAATAAACTGCTCTCATTCAACAACAAAAGAGATTACAACAGGGAAAACAAAGTGAACAACAACAGGAAACAAAAGGAAAATACATGCTTAACAGTATAAACATATCTAGCCAGATTTCTAGCACCTCAAACTACTGGAAGGAGAAAGTAACCTGCGGATGCAGCTGATGAAAGCTGCAATGCACTTTGATGGATAAAACCATCAGAGGTAAAAAAACCCCTATAAACTTAAACCTACACAAGCTTCCAAGGAAACTGTGAAGATTAAGATACATAACAAGGAAGAAACATAACAAGCCCAACCAGATCTGTTTAAACGAAAAGCAACAAGAGAACACTAAATATAAAAACACATAAAATAACGGTGTCAGAAGATGGTAGGGCAAAGGACGAGGGAGCATGCTGGCAGAGGACTTCGGAACGCTGCTCACATGTCAGCGCGTGTGAGACACTCACCCACGAGTGAGATACACTCGCAGGTGCATGTGTGGCACGCTCTAGCGCGTGATGGTCGGATTGATATGTTTCTGGCTGCAGTAGGAAGTGGAGGAGCCCAGTGGCGTGGTGGGGTGGCGCGTGAAGGCCTAAGGCTTCTTAAAATTGATAAATCTGATTTAAAAAAAAAAAAACCAAATCTAAAGAGCGGAAGGTGGAGAGTAGACCTTCAAAGGTGGAGGAGCATACGACAATGCTATTGTTGCAAGATAAAACTCTTCAGGATAGAGCCTCTAAAGAGGCCAGAGGTGCTTTAAGAAGGTAGTTTTTTTACCGTAAGAGGCGTGAGCATGGTGGGGGGGGGGGGGGCCTGGGGTTAGCTTGGGCGAAAGGGATGAGGGGAGTCAAAACTCCCTCCTCCTCAGGTTGCTGGAGAGAGGAGGGGAGGGGATACTTTGAGGAGAGAGAAGAGAGCTTTAGCTCTCTGTTTGACTAAGGTTTTTAGAAGTGGTCACAGAGTGAGTGGGTGTTGATCCTATCTCCACTTGATGTTTTAAACATACATGGTTTTGTTTAAATTGAAAAACTAAACTAGGCTCCAAAATACACCTATAGGGGGATGAATAGGTGTTTAAAAAAAATGCGGAATTAAAAAAAAATAGCATGCAACAATCAATCACTAAAATAAGTAAAGCAGTCAATCACATAGACACAGATATTTTGGTGACGAAGTGGAAACCTTTGAAGGACTCTTCAAAAGGAAAAAAACCACTTCAGGGAAGCCAAACCTAAGAAATCATACATTATAGAAGAAGGAGAAATTACAAGTTGTTCACACTTACAAAATATTTGAAGTTAAAATAAACTCATCTAGACAAGCGATCCTTCTTGCCTTCTACCGTAGTAGTTCCCCCAGAACCTCTGAAAACTTATTCTATTGATTTCCCATGCCAGAACCTCTAACGGGCTTCTTGATTGTTGATGAAGAATAACTTTTGAAATCACATCAATACTCCAAGATAAAATAGCTTTAAAGCTCTGAATCCTTAAAATTCTCTCTTAGTACAATATAGAATTGGCCCTCTTAGTTGCTGGAAAAAATCGTGTGCAGAAGAGCCATATATATAAGCAACTAAGAATTAGGTTTCCTTGCTAAATAGGAAGACTCTAATATAGAAACTCCGAGGTAGCATTCGGACGGCTGACGATCTCGTTCGAACGCAACTAGGGTTTATAGAAGTCCAAGCTGAAATTGGAAAACCCTAAAACGGCAAGTGCCAGCTTTCGTTTTGAC
>NC_081541.1:39318419-39325101 GCF_901000735.1 Corylus avellana | reverse complement strand
GGGAAAAATGTGATGATAGGGGTTAATTTGCCTTTTCGATTGACGAAGGAGTAAAAATTCGAAAAAAAAAAAAAAAAAAAGTTTAAGGAGTTTCAGTTTTGGCGCCTTGATTGAGGGATTTATAATATATTTAACCATAAAAATACGGTAAAAATAAATCAATTTATAGACTAAGTCATCTTTATTGCAAGTGTATAATCTTTTTACGTTCATATAAATGTAAGGGTAATACTGCTTTGAATTAAACTTCAAAAGAATAAAGGTTCTAAAGTGTGAGAAAAACGATGGTTACGAAATGTGTTAGAAAATGTAGAGTGGTGATGATGGAATTGCTTATCCTTATTCTCCTTGATATGCAAGCCAATTACCTTGCCCCTACCTCATTCTCTTCATCTTTACCTCCCGCCCTGCTTCCTTATTCCTTTGAATTTGATGAGGCCACACAGGAACAATGGAAAAATGCCTTGAAGATAGAGTTGAAAGTTGTTGAAGTTCTAAAAGAAGATGGCTATTTCCTGACACTAAATATGAAATTTGTGCTATTGATTTTTTTTGGGAATGCTTCCTACATATGAAACTTTCTGATGAGCGAATTACGCGTCACAGAATTGGGAAGTGTGTCCATACCAATTGCTACTCGAAAATGAGAATGATACTCAGTCATGCAAGAGCCCGTTTTGTGAGTTGTATGTTGGAATGTAGTGACGAGAATATGGAGTTTCACCATGTTATACATTGGTAGAATTCTGAGTTCCAACCTTTGATCCGTTAAAGAGTTTCTAATTACTCTCTCTTTTAATTGAAGCAAAGGTCATCAAGATCCTCAAGAATTTTTAGATTATTCTACTATGTAGATTTGCTTAAATCTAAAACATTGTATAGAAAGCCAAATTTTTTATATAGAAAACAACATAAAAAAACTCACCAAAATCTAGCCAAACAGGAGCTCGATCACAAGGAATATTTCAAAGGTCGTTGTAAACCGATTTTAAGAGATTGGTTTTCTTAATTTCTTGGAGAGGTAATACCCAATATCCTTAGGCTTTTGTAGTTGATTTTAAAACATGGATTGTCGTAGTGCTCAATGAATATTAGGTTTTTAAGAAAAAGTATGTAGGTTCTTGGTGTTTTCCTTACAAAGAATTTGGTCAACTTATGGAGATAGGAAAGTATATATATATATATATATATATATATATATATATATATGGTTTTCTCAATTACTTTGACGTGTTTCCCTGCTGTAAATTAAATGAAATAGAAGTAATATATGTAGATTTATAATAGGAAAGTCGTGGGAATTTTTAAAGGACAAAAGGAGGCCGAAAAGCTGGATAGATTACTAAGATTAGGTGCTGGAGTCTTGAAAATTTCAGCCAGCAGTAAATCTGACTCTTTAACCATTTAAAGGATTTGCTTTGATGTTGATCAAGAAATGAATTTACCCTTAATGAATGAGTCTTTAAGGGATTAAACCCTAGAAGATGATTTCCATAGGAGGTAGAAAAGAGAATAGAAATCGAGTCTCTAAGGTTGATAACAAAAGAGAAGCAAAGGAGAGATCTTTAAATGTACGTCTTAGAACAATGAAATTCTAAGTAGAAATCAGTAAGAGGTTGTGGTGAATGGATTTGGTTAAACTTTTAACTTAAGCCAGTTGGATGGTTTTGTAAAAAGATTATGTTTTGAAACATGTACATTCGGCCAGCTTATTTTATGATTATATATTATTCATTAAAAGTTTATATTGTATGAAAATGTATAGATCGAGCCACTAATTTTGTGATGTTACAAAAGTAAAAAGATGATGAAAATTTGTTTTATGAAACAATTTAATTTATGAAATTTATTCATAATGTTACACTTTATTATGGATTGGATAAAATTATGCACATGCTAAATTTTATGCATGTGTCTATGATGAAAAAGAAAAGTTTTATATGAACAATGTTAGCATCTTAAAGATGATTGTAAAAGTCTATTGCAAGGAGAGGAACAAGGTAAAGTAGATAATGAAGTTTTAAAATGCAAATGATGAATATGTTTAGTTCCCATATATGATAAATCTATACGGCATAAGATTCACTTTTCCTCCTTAAATTATGATTTTTTTTTTTTTTTTGGCCTTATAATGTTTGATATTTTAACAGTGGCTCGAAGTTACAGATTGTTTAATCATGCTTAATTGTTGATTGTCAACTCACTCCTTTATTTTTCAAACTTCCAGATGGTGTTAAGGATCAAGGGAACTAGGCAAAGTGAGCTTTTGATCGAGGTGGATGGTTAAGTTACTAGCAAGGAATAAGTCACGAGAAATTTAGTGTATTGTTTAGTTATGAAAGTATGTTGTGGTTATGTTTTTGTTGAATTTCTCAATTGGATTAAGGTCCAAACGTATGATGCATTTTGCTCTGGTACTTATTTTTCTTTGCGCAGTAAACATGAAAGATCACTTCCTTATCCCTCATGGGGTCGCGTGTTGGAATTTCATACTTATTACATTCTATGGTTTTAAATTCAATAAAAGGCTTCTCAATTGATGTGATTGTCAAGAAACCTCACAGCAGCGTGGTCCTTCATGATCTTAATCACACTTCTGTACTTTAGGGAAGTCTATTCTTCTAACCCTCAAAAATAAAAACTACCTTCCACAAGGAGCATGACCCATGGTCAAGGCGAGATGTTTTTATTTCACATTACTATAGACTTATGATGGAGGCTGCAAGATTCGATTATTGAGTCCATCTTCACTTCTGTTCTTTTTTTTTTTTAATAAACTGCTCTCATTCAACAACAAAAGAGATTACAACAGGGAAAACAAAGTGAACAACAACAGGAAACAAAAGGAAAATACATGCTTAACAGTATAAACATATCTAGCCAGATTTCTAGCACCTCAAACTACTGGAAGGAGAAAGTAACCTGCGGATGCAGCTGATGAAAGCTGCAATGCACTTTGATGGATAAAACCATCAGAGGTAAAAAAACCCCTATAAACTTAAACCTACACAAGCTTCCAAGGAAACTGTGAAGATTAAGATACATAACAAGGAAGAAACATAACAAGCCCAACCAGATCTGTTTAAACGAAAAGCAACAAGAGAACACTAAATATAAAAACACATAAAATAACGGTGTCAGAAGATGGTAGGGCAAAGGACGAGGGAGCATGCTGGCAGAGGACTTCGGAACGCTGCTCACATGTCAGCGCGTGTGAGACACTCACCCACGAGTGAGATACACTCGCAGGTGCATGTGTGGCACGCTCTAGCGCGTGATGGTCGGATTGATATGTTTCTGGCTGCAGTAGGAAGTGGAGGAGCCCAGTGGCGTGGTGGGGTGGCGCGTGAAGGCCTAAGGCTTCTTAAAATTGATAAATCTGATTTAAAAAAAAAAAAACCAAATCTAAAGAGCGGAAGGTGGAGAGTAGACCTTCAAAGGTGGAGGAGCATACGACAATGCTATTGTTGCAAGATAAAACTCTTCAGGATAGAGCCTCTAAAGAGGCCAGAGGTGCCTAAGTTATAGTAGTTTTGCCTCTTACAAGAGGCGCGTGAAAGAGGAGGGGGGGGGGGGGGCTAAAGGCATGAAAAGATGAGAGGGGAGTCAAAACTCCCTCCTCCTCAGGTTGCTGGAGAAAGGAGGGGAGGGGATACTTTGAGGAGAGAGAAGAGAGCTTTAGCTCTCTGTTTGACTAAGGTTTTTAGAAGTGGTCACAGAGTGAGTGGGTGTTGATCCTATCTCCACTTGATGTTTTAAACATACATGGTTTTGTTTAAATTGAAAAACTAAACTAGGCTCCAAAATACACCTATAGGGGGATGAATAGGTGTTTAAAAAAAATGCGGAATTAAAAAAAAAAAAAAGCATGCAACAATCAATCACTAAAATAAGTAAAGCAGTCAATCACATAGACACAGATATTTTGGTGACGAAGTGGAAACCTTTGAAGGACTCTTCAAAAGGAAAAAAACCATTTCAGGGAAGCCAAACCTAAGAAATCATACACTATAGAAGAAGGAGAAATTACAAGTTGTTCACACTTACAAAATATTTGAAGTTAAAACAAACTCATCTAGACAAGCGATCCTTCTTGCCTTCTACCGTAGTAGTTCCCCCAGAACCTCTGAAAAATTATTCTATTGATTTCCCATGCCAGAACCTCTAACGGGCTTCTTGATTGTTGATGAAGAATAACTTTTGAAATCACATCAATACTCCAAGATAAAATAGCTTTAAAGCTCTGAATCCTTAAAATTCTCTCTTAGCACAATATAGAATTGGCCCTCTTAGTTGCTGGAAAAAATTGTGTGCAGAAGAGCCATATATATAAGCAACTAAGAATTAGGTTTCCTTGCTAAATAGGAAGACTCTAATATAGAAACTCCGAGGTAGCATTCGGACGGCTGACGATCTCGTTCGAACGCAACTAGGGTTTATAGAAGTCCAAGCTGAAATTGGAAAACCCTAAAACGGCAAGTGCCAGCTTTCGTTTTGACGAGTTGGATACCCCGTTCGGACATATCTAGGTTAAAATTCTTCTCGTCATGTTTAGTCAGAACTCCCAGTGAACGACCTTGCGAATGGAGCTCTATGTATCTACCATGTGCATCTCCCGTTTGGACGAGCCAACGAACGTTTAGTGAACAAAGCTCTTGGGTTTTGCTATGTAACACATCATGTTCGGATGAACCTACGAATGCCTTGCGAATGGAGCATACCGCCTCTTCTTATTACTTCAGGAGTTTGAATGCCTTGCGAACGCTCCAGCGAACGTTGCTCTCTGGAATTACTATTGAGGCTTCCTGTTCAAACCGCACCAAATGTGCTTGCAACCCAAACCCAAATAAAGAAAAACTCACAAGGTTTTGAGCATCAAATTAACCAACAAAATAACTAACATAAACCAATTGTGATCTTATCACAATTGTAACATTGCCTTTTCTCGTTTTTTTTTTTTATAAACTAAAATTACATCCCTAATCTTATTTGGAATGCTAGTTCGAGCAATGATCCTAGTCAAAATAGGAGATCTCTTCTAGAGAAAGTCCTATTCAATTTAGAAATTATAATCTAATTATGTATTCTTCGTTAAATAGGAGCTCAAGTCCCAATGTAAATCCTAATCAAACTTGGTTTTCACATTTATATAGGAATCCTAGTCACACTAGGAATTTTAATCCATTTTGGAATCTTAGTCTCACTAGGAATCAATATTGTACATGGTCTTCGGACTCCTAATCTCATTAGGTTCCTTATCTTACTAGGTTCTATTTATTTTAGTGTCATTAGAATGCTTAGAACATATTCATGAATCCAATAATAAAAAAAGTTTCCTAAATGGAAACCCTATGCAATATGACATGGTTGACTTAATCACAATAATACATTACATTCCAATCTCATTGGAACTTTTTCATATATTAGGTTTGGAAGTCTAACTCCGAATCCCACTAAAGAAACATCAACCCTAAAAAAATCCACACTTTGGAAACAACTTTCCAAAAGTGGATACGTTATTCAAATAAGACATGGTTAACCTAATCACATTAGTAAACCTTAGTAGAATCTTATTTTAGGTTTATGGAGTAAAACTCCTACATCAATCCTTAATCATGACTTTCTCAAACCGGGAACCATGAAACATTAATAAGGTTATCCTAATCACATTAGAAAACCAAATTCCAATCACATATTGGAATCTATCTTGTCCAAGGCTTGGGAGTTTTCTCAACCAATCCCTTAAGGAAACCATCCAACCTAAAATAAATATTTTAAAATCCAAAAATAAATCAGGGTTAAGATTTTGGATCTATTGCATGTTAGGGTTCAATATCGATTAGGTTTAGGGTTTTACCTAGAGTTTCAGCCTTAATCCTCATAATTGACAAAGAACTAACCTTTGTTTTTGTAAATAAAGTGTTTGTTTATTAGAGACTAATAAAGAAAGATCCTCATTGGCTGCTTTTATTCATTATATTGAAACTTTTAGATGGTGCCTCTTCATATATATACAAATTGACCCTTCCGACTTTAGAGGTTTCTTTCTAAAAATCACTTATTAATTACATAGTAACTTGGAAGCTCATAACCCCCAACAAGCATAATTTTTTTTATTCTTAAAAAAGAAACCATGTAACTTATGATCTATCTTACTCTATCAGAAATTGCTATTCTTAAATAAGTCTCGATTTACATAAAACTTTTTGGAAAAAATATTAAAAAGCCGCCTTTGAACTAACATCGGTTTTTGAAATAGCCCCACAAAGTTTAAAGTGTGCTAAAGCGGTATATCAAACTACTAAAGAGTGTCAAATAGGCAATTTTTATTATATTCCTATAATACCCTTATTCTCTTAAAAACTGAAATAAAATTAATAAAAAAAAAACAATATATTTTTTTTTTTAAAAGCAGAAAATTAATATTTTAGTTTAATATATTTATATTTATTTATTAAGAGTGACATGTGTCGCAATTTTATTAGCGTTGACGTGACATTTTTTTTTAAAAAAATAATAATAATTTACTTTCGTTTTTTATTTTAGGTTTTAAGAGAATAAGGGTATTATAGGAATATAATAAAAATGTGGTATTTTTGGCACATTTTGGTAATTTGATGTACCGCTTTAGCACACTTTAAACTTCATGTGCTAAAATAATTTGACTCCATAGACTAATTTT
>NC_081541.1:39309130-39318319 GCF_901000735.1 Corylus avellana | reverse complement strand
GGACCTTTGATACAACATGGGAGGTAGGGGTGGGTAAAAACCCGCCCAAACCCGCTGGTTTTTAGTTTTTTAGTTTTTTATTTTTTTTTTGTGAATATGGGTTGGAAAATGTCCAACCCGTGTAGGTCGGGTCAATCAGCGGGTACACTTTTTTAAAAGAGGCGGCTACCCGACCCGCCCTGCCCATATGCTTAAAACCCTAGATTTCCTAATATCCTCACCTTTATTCCTCTCATTTTTTTCACACAGCCGTCCCGTGACTCTCTAGGCCCAGTGCCTCTCTCACCCTCTCTGTCTCTCAGTCTCCTCTCCCGGCGCCGCTCCTCTCTCACTCTCGCCGGCGTAGGATCTCTTGAACCATACTGCTCCTCTCTCTCTCTCTCTCTCACTGTCGTGCCGATCCCAAGTTTCTCTCTCATCTCTCTCTCTGGGAAGTGAACTAATGTGCTCTCTATCTATCCCTCTCGGCTCTCACAGACTCAGAGTGTAGAGTTATTTTGTAGTTAGATTTTTTGCATTTTGATCATATTTGATTCACAACAAAAAAAAAAATCCAACCATATATTTTATGAAAATTGTAAACAATACAAAACAATGAATTCCTGATGGGTTTTAGTCCAAATCCAATGTTTTAAAAAAATTACAAAAAACCAGGACTTAAATTTGAATTCCTAATGCACTGATGGATGACTAAATTGATACCCAATAAAAATACCCGACCCGCTCGACCAACCCGATCAACCTGCCCCGTCCTACCTGATGGGCTTTAGTGCCTTTAATCCGGGTAGTGAGTAGGGATTTCCCAAGCCCGATGGGCTCGGGTTGGGTGGCAAAAAATTCCAAACCCGCCCCGAATTAACCCGTGCCCAACCCTAATGGGAGGGGTTTTTAATTTAGGTTCACCACAGGGTCTAATGTTTCATTTATCCATATTTTTTATACCACGCGAGGGATTTGTAATTTAGGCCTACTACAATGACTAATTTTTTTTTATTTATCCCAATTTTGTGTTTTGATTTTATCCACCCTTTGGTTTTTTTTTTCAAATAAAAAAAAAAAAGGCTTACTTTCGTTTTTTTATTTTAGGTTTTAATAGAATAAGAGTATTATAGGAATATAATAAAAAAGTGGCATTTTTGGGACATTTCGGCAGTTTGATGTATTGCTTTAGTACACTCTAAACTTCATGGGACTTTTTTAAAAACGGTTGTTATTTGAGGGGGCTCTTTTTTTATTTTTTATTTTATATATATACATTTTTCCCAAACTTTCTTTACGAAATTATTCACGCAAACAACAATTGACCATTCTGAGGCAATACTCATTTGGAAGCTTAAGAAAAAAAGGTTGAATAACTTATGATTTATCTTATTCAACCAATAGTTACTATTTTATAGCATTTTTTGTTGCGTACGAATTAAGAATTTTTACTATTTTATATCTTACTATGATCCAGTCGATCTATTCTATTATCTTCTAATGTCTCTTCATAGCTTACAAAAATCCATTGTCTTCATTAATTTTTCTTTTCTATAACTAGGGTTTTTTTAGTAGCATCTTTAATATAAAAATGTCCTTCCAGATAATTAATTCAAATTTCATCTATTCTTATATGACATGTTTACCATACTTTTTTGAGCTAATATTTCAAAACCTTTCAAGTGGGTGCAATAATATGATATACGTAATTAATTATCTTATCATCCCCTTGCACTTGTTTATTGAAAATAATTACGCTCTTACAAATATACTTTAGATTTGTTAAAGAAAGGTCATCACTTTTAAAAATTATAACTATTACACTTATAAAAAAAAAAAAAAACACCTTTAAGAATAGATTAATTTATAGACTAAATTATCTTTATTGCAAGTGTATAATTATTTTACTGCTTTGAATTAAACTTCAAAAGAATAAAGGTTCTAAAGTGTGAGAAAAACTATGACGAAATGTGTTAGAAAACACACGGTGGTGATGATGGAATTACTTATCCTAGTTCTTTTTATGTGCAAGCCAATGACCTTGCCCCTACCTCCTTCTCTTCCACTTTACCTCCCGCCCTGCTTCCTTATTCCTTTGAATCTGATGAGGCCACAGGAGCAATGTAAAAATGCCTTACAAATAGAGTTGGAGGTTGTAGAAATTTTAAAAGAATATGGTTGTTTCGTGACATTAAATATGAAATTTGTGTTGTTGATATTTTTTGGGAATGCTTCCTTCATATGAAAGTTTCGGAAGACCAAATTACACGGCGCAGAATTGAGAATTGTGTCCAAACCAATTGCTACTCGAGAATGAGAATGATACACATTCATGCAATAGTCTGTTTTGTGAGTTGTATCTTGGAATGTTGGGAAGAGAATATGAAGAGGCACTAAGATGTTATTTATACACAAAATCCTTGAGTTCCAACTTTTGATTTGGTAAAAAGGGTTTATAACTACTCTCTCTTTCTCTTAATTGAAGCAATGATGATCAACATCCTCAAGAATTCTTAAATTATTCTACTATGTAGATTTACTCAAATCTCAAACATTGTTTTCTAATTAATTTGTTAATATTTTTTCATGCTGGTATTTATTTATTTATTTTAAAATATAATAAATAGGAAAAAATACATTATTTCCCGAAGTTGTACCACTTTTTTTCTTACCTCAAATGTTTAAAAATTAGCAATGTACCTCAACAAAGTTTATGAAATTTTCAATGTAACCGCCCCGTTAATTATTTCTATCTTCTCTAATTAAAATGATTGAAAATACCTAAATGCTCCCATTTTCCTAAAAAAAAAAAAAAAAAAAAAACAAACAAAACAAAAAAAAGGGAAAAGAAATTAAAAATTAAAAAATAAAAAGAAGGTGGGTCGGCCACCTTCAAGGGGCCAAACCCCATCTAACCAAAATGGGGATGGCTAGAAGCCCCATTCCAGCCAGATGGGGGTGGTTGTAGCTGCCCAGTTTTCTTTCATTCTTTTTATTCATTTTTTGTTTTTTTAAATGAGGTCAATTTTGGAATTCAATGCGTGTACATTGGGCAATTTCAAAAAGTTTACGTAGAAAAAAGCATGTGCACGTAAGCAATTTTGGTAAAAAAAGACGAAAATGACTAACATATATATGGGTTACATTGAGAATTTCTAAAATTTTGTTAGGGTACATTATCAATTTTTAAGTATTGGAAGCAAAATTAAAAAAATTGGTAAAACTTTGGTGGGGATAAAATGTGCTTTTCCCTAATAAATACTAAGATGATAAATGTTGAGTTGATAAAGGTGATAATGCGAATGTGACAAATTTCAAACAATTTAATCAAGAAATATTGTTGATTTTTTTTTTTTTTTAAGTTACTTGACAGATTACCCTGTCAGTTAACTAATAATATTAGAAGGTTTATTATGAATTATATATTTTTAGTCACCATAAAACATTAAATATTGGTTCCTCTACATGCAGGAGCCACTGTTTGGTTTTGGTGATAGTTTGGGAGCTGTAGAATCGTATGTTGCAGCGGTGACCACGGCATACAATGATGAACATTCCACTTTCAAACAGATGCAGCTTGACATTCAGTGCATCAAGGAATTTATGAAGGATCAACAGGACTGATTTGTATTTCTTGTTTTTCGTTTGTGCCCCTATTGTCAATGTGTGATAAAAAGGGGGAGTAGTTGGGAAAACTTTAAACTTTATTGCAAATTTGTGTTTAAATTTTGCAATATGTCATTTTTTGGTTTTATCACTGAATCGCCAAAGGAGGAGTTTGTTAAATATTTTATTGGCTAATTTGGTTCTCAAAACCTTGTAAGTTTTCTTTATTTGGGTTTCGGTCGCAAGCACATTCGGTTTAGTTTGAACGGGAAGGCACCATTCGCTGGAGCATTCGCAAGGCTTCCGAACGGTTGAAGTTATCAGAAAAGGAAGTATGCTCCATTTGCTAGATGTTTGCAGGACTGTCCGAACGTGATGTGTTACATAGTAATACTCGAGAGCTCCATTCGCTAGTCGTCAGTTGGGCCGTTTGAACGGGAGATGCACATAGTAGATCCATAGAGCCCCATTCACAAGGCCATTCCCTAGTAGTTCAGACGAGACATGACAAGAATATTTTTAACCTAGCTACATCTGAACAGATGTCAAGACTGTCCGAATGAAAGTTGGAAATTGCTTTTTTAGGGTTTTTCCAAGTTTAGCTTGGATTTTCATAAACCCTAGGTGCGTCCAAACGAGATTGTCAGCTGTCCGAGTGTTGCCTCAGATTTTCCATATTAGGGCTTTCTTGTTCAGCAAGGAAACCTTATTATTAGTTGTCTATATATGGGGCTCTTTAGAGCACGATTTTTTCAAGCAACTAAGGGGTCAAATTCTATATTGTGCTAAGAGAAAATTGTGAGAATTTAGAGCTTCAGTGCTATTTTCTCTTAAGAGTGTTGTTGTGATTTGAGAAGCTGTTCTTCATCAATAATCAAGAAGCCTGTTAGAGGCTTTGACATGGGAAATTAATAGAAGAAGTTTCCAAAGGCTCTGGGGTAACTATTGCGGTAGAAGGCAATAAGAGTCGCTTGTCAGACAAGATTGAGTCAACTCTAAAGGTTTTTTAAGTGTGAAAAACTTGTAATGCCTCGTTCTTTTATAGTGCATGATTTATTGGGTCTAGCTGCCCCGGAGTAGTTTTTTCTTTTGAAGAGTTCCTCAAAGGTGTCAACTTCATCACAAAAATATCTGTGTTTCTTTTGCTATACTACTTTACATTTTTTAGTGATTAATTGTTACATGCTATTATTTTTTTAATTCCGAATTATTTTTAATAAACACCTATTCGCTCCCTCTAGATGTATTTTGGAGTCTATTTATATTTTCATTGAGAAAACTAGAACTCTATTTGAGTTCTATTTTGTATGTGAGTGCATAAGCTCGTCAAAACTTTAGCTCTCAATTTTTTTTTTTGGGGGGGTGGGTTTGTGTGGGTGGGCGGCGGGGTTAAGTCCCTTTGCCAAGCCTAGTCTTGTTTCTTAAATTCATGACTTGGGCTTTTGATCAAAATCCTGTCCATGTCTTCTAAGACCAGCCCCATTAGGATTTAATTCATAATCCATGTGTTATAAATAAAACCAAGCCCAAATAATATTAAAAGCCCTTTGCACTATGGTCAAATTACATCATCTTGAAGAGGGATTTAGACGAAAAAAATATAACCAGCTCTAATAGGCCTCTAACACTTCTCATCTCAAGACTTGTTACAAGTTACGTACTATTAATTACAATTACTCTCACTAAACAATTGTAATTTCACTCTAGTTTATATTTTTGAATTTGATCAACTAATCCATAAGAAATACTTATTTATTGTATATTACCTCTCTATAGAATATTCCGTAGTTGAGTTAAAGTCAATTAAGACTTTAATTTCAAGTCATTACTTCTTATCCTTAAGTTCTCAATTTAATCACATGACTATTCTGTTTACTTTGCGAAATTTCATCTCATTTGTACATAAAGTTTCAATAACTTATACCAAAACACTCAAGTTTGAGATTCAGAATAATCATTTTCGTTAAATCTATACTAAGTAGAGTATTCCTTATCACTTTGATGTTTATAAAGAACTTGGATTTCATCCTAAAGATGGTGTTCCTACAATGTTATATGCTATCACTTAATGCACCGAGATTTTGATTGCAGTATAGGTCTCACTCCTAAATGTATTAAAGTGATCAACATTTTACATTTGAGTTCACCGCCTTTTTAAGATTTAGAGTAACTATTATAAGTAGTCGTAAGTGTACATTTATTCTTTGACAATTTTAAAAGAATGATGATGCCCTCATGACCCGTTCAATGCATTTCATCTCTATGCTTCTGCACCAACACATCACTCCATTCAACTTTAAAAACTCTTAATGTTGGGTTGCTATCTATAAAAAAATTTGCAATGTCACATCTATCATTGGAATTTAGGGTTAAATCAAATGGTTGATGAGTGAAATGTCCCTTATATCCCTATAAATTTTATAAAATTACAAAATTACCTTAATTAAAAATTTTAAAATGCTGATTTTTTTAAATAGAGGCGTTTTGGGTGTTTCAGCTACGGTAACATTGTAGTTGGCTTTTTTTTTTTAATTTTTTTTTTTACAAGTATTAATATTAATTCAATAGTTGATTTAATTTTATAGTTACATTATCAAATTATAGGTCAGTAATATATCACTACTATGTATCATTACTCTTTGACTAGTTTAATCCAAGTGCTCTTTCAAGTTTGGTTAGAAAAGGCCCCCAATTCTTTTTCACTGAAAAGATAAATAAATAAACCATAAGCGATTCAAAAGAAGTATTCCTTTAACAGATTACTGAGACTAGATGAACAAAATCTGTGTCGTATGAAACAAATAAAAATGAACAAAATGTTGAATAATACAAGGTTTTCAACTATGGTTCTAGGTTCCAACAAACATGATTAAGACATATAACAAATGTCCTTCACAATCTAAATTATTATTAAACGACACCAAGGTCGTCGTATGAGTCACAAATTAGTTAAATTAAAATCTTTGAAATTGGGGTTGTTGGGACGTTTGACTTGCAATGGAATCTTCACTTCCTATACTTTTCTATGTCAATTATATGGTGAAACAAATAATTCCCATGTGTGACAATTAGAGGGCCAAAAAAAATATCTGACAAGAAAAGTAAAAAAAGATAGAAAAGAATGGGAGACAGAATCAAAGCCAACAGCACCACATTATTGCAACTCCGTGAAGCCTAGTCATTGAGTGTCATGTTTTTTTTTTTTTTTGACATATCCACACAAGTGGAAGGGATGGAGGATTCTTCGAACTAGTGACCTCCGCTTCATGAAGCATAATTTACAACCTATTGAGTTACCTCTTAGGGACGAGTGTCATGTTCTCTAATTCAATGCCATGTGAACATTAAAAAGGTAAATAACTTCAATCCTCAAATACTCTACCAAAGCACACTTTTTTTAGGGGAAATAGTTTAATGTGACAATTCTTTTGTTTTTCTGAATTTTTGACTTTTTTTTTTTTTCCTGAATTTTTGCTTCTTTTTTTTTTCCTGAATTTTTTTTATTCCATAATTTTTTTAAAATTTTTTTTTTTTAACGTTGTATATTTGTTCTTTTGAGTGTGAAAAGAGGGACATTGCGACATCTTTAGTTGAACATGGTACAATGTAAATTTGTAACAATAGATAGTTTGAGAGATATTGTCATTGAGGTGGTAATTTGAGTAATTAGTATAGTTTTTCTTTTTTCTACTTTTTTAATTTACTTCTAGAATACTGCTAGGGGTTTTAGTGTTTTACATCTCTTATTATAAGTTCTTTACAAACTAACGTATCAAAATTTTAATGATGAACAAACAAAGCAACAAAATTTTGATAAAATAAATTTAGGAAAAATTTCACAAAACCTTCATGACTTTCCACTCGTTTAGACAATATCTCCTAAAGTTTAAAAACTCCCAATTAAAGGTATCGAACTTTTAATTTCTTTCAATTAACCATTTTCGTTAGGATTTTCTATTAATTTTTATCAAAATTCTCAAAATACCATTGTTTTTTATTTATAAAAAATAAAAATAAAAATAAAATAATTGTAAAGATGTAGCAAAAAATATTGCAAATATGTTTTTTCTTTCTTTTTTTTTTTTTATAAAAAAAAATAAAGCCATAATCTTTAAAAAAAAAATTTAATAAAAAAATTGGGTATTTTGAAAAATTTAACAAGATTTTACTGAAAATTTTAATGGAATGGGGCACTTGAAATAAATTAAAAGTTCGATATCCTTATTTAAGAGTTTTTGAACTTCAAACATACTTTCAGAACACGTGAAAGTTCAAAAGAGTTTTATAAAGTTTTCTCATAAATTTATTTATTTAATAGCTGCCATAACAGTCTTATCTTTCACTATCTCACCAAGAAAATTACTACCATGAAGTAATCTCAATTGTAATTTTCACTCAATGAAATAAAAATAACTTTAAAATTATAACTCAAACAATGCTTGTACTGGGATCCTTTAAGTTAGATAGCTAACCCCATGCTCGTACTGGGATCCTTTGAGTTAATAATATCATAGTCAACTCCTAAATCTCACTTTGAGTACTTCATGCAACAACTATAACCTACCCTGTTAATTATAGGCGCAATTGTCACCAAACAAATATTTTCTCTTGGGTCAACTATCAACGTAGAAACATTACATTGTCCTATTTTATGGGAAAAGTAATGATATTGAATAAATTATTATATGTCAGTGGTATAAAAATCTACTAAATATCATTCATTTTTTGAAAATATTGCCCATAATTTCTCAAATTTGGACGTTCTATTTTTCTAAGGCTCCATTTTTTTCGACATAAAATAATTTATGAAAAATATTCTCCATATTTTTCAGTGATCAAAAAAATTTAATAAACCATTTTCTGAGTTCGAGAACCACAGGATCACTGCCTGACTTCTGTCAAAAGTTGCCGACTGTCTTCTATCGTCGTCATTTTTCGTACAAGCTAAATGTCGAAAAATACTTTCATCGGAGACTAAGTTGTCAAACTCTCAATAGCTTTTGAGACAAGTGATAATTTAACTTGGTATCAGAGTCAAAGGTCTTGAGTTAAAACCTTAACTCCGTCATTTATCTCTCATTTCAATTAAATATTTCACATGTTGAGTTTAAGCCCACAAGCAAAAAAAAGTGTTAAAGTAATGATTAAATAATTAAATTTACATTTTCTTTTTAACTTAAATTTTTGGGACAATTAATAATTTAACGAGTTATGAACATAGTTCACCTCCAAAAACAAATATTACATTCAACCTATTTTGTTAAACAGGAAAAATTGGGGACATTTCTGTTGTTTTTTTATTGGGAAAATAAATTAAGTACATTGATTATTTCTTTTCCAAAAAATTTCCCTTGTTCTTCGGTTGGTAGAAAGGTGCCTCAACTTGTGAAGAGTTCCACTAAGTAGTGTCTACCTAAAGCAGTGCATGCGCTTTAAAGGTGCATAAAGCAGCCATCATTGCATTCCAAAATATACTTGTTCATTGTAGGAAATCTGGCAGAGATGGAAAGGCCAATTTAAGGCATGATGAAAGAAGTTTATCAATCAAAAGGGAAAAATTGGATCTGTAAAAGATTTCTTCACAGAAACAAGAGGACATATGAT
>NC_081541.1:39284717-39309030 GCF_901000735.1 Corylus avellana | reverse complement strand
TGATCAACATCCTCAAGAATTACTATGTAGATTTACTCAAATCTCAAACATTGTTTTCTAATTAATTTGTTAATATTTTTTCATGCTGGTATTTATTTATTTATTTTAAAATATAATAAATAGGAAAAAATACATTATTTCCCGAAGTTGTACCACTTTTTTTCTTACCTCAAATGTTTAAAAATTGACAATGTACCTCAACAAAGTTTATGAAATTTTCAATGTAACCGCCCCGTTAATTATTTCTATCTTCTCTAATTAAAATGATTGAAAATACCTAAATGCTCCCATTTTCCTTAAAAAAAAAAAAAAAAAAAAAAAAAAAGAAATTAAAAATTAAAAAATAAAAAGAAGGTGGGTCGGCCACCTTCAAGGGGCCAAACCCCATCTAACCAAAATGGGGATGGCTAGAAGCCCCATTCCAGCCAGATGGGGGTGGTTGTAGCAGCCCAGTTTTCTTTCATTCTTTTTATTCATTTTTTGTTTTTTTTAAATGAGGTCAATTTTGGAATTCAATGCGTGAACATTGGGCAATTTCAAAAAGTTTACGTAGAAAAAAGCATGTGCACGTAAGCAATTTTGGTAAAAAAAGACGAAAATGACTAACATATATATGGGTTACATTGAGAATTTCTAAAATTTTGTTAGGGTACATTATCAATTTTTAAGTATTGGAAGCAAAATTAAAAAAATTGGTAAAACTTTGGTGGGGATAAAATGTGCTTTTCCCTAATAAATACTAAGATGATAAATGTTGAGTTGATAAAGGTGATAATGCGAATGTGACAAATTTCAAACAATTTAATCAAGAAATATTGTTGATTTTTTTTTTTTTTTAAAGTTACTTGACAGATTACCCTGTCAGTTAACTAATAATATTAGAAGGTTTATTATGAATTATATATTTTTAGTCACCATAAAACATTAAATATTGGTTCCTCTACATGCAGGAGCCACTGTTTGGTTTTGGTGATAGTTTGGGAGCTGTAGAATCGTATGTTGCAGCGGTGACCACGGCATACAATGATGAACATTCCACTTTCAAACAGATGCAGCTTGACATTCAGTGCATCAAGGAATTTATGAAGGATCAACAGGACTGATTTGTATTTCTTGTTTTTCGTTTGTGCCCCTATTGTCAATGTGTGATAAAAAGGGGGAGTAGTTGGGAAAACTTTAAACTTTATTGCAAATTTGTGTTTAAATTTTGCAATATGTCATTTTTTGGTTTTATCACTGAATCGCCAAAGGAGGAGTTTGTTAAATATTTTATTGGCTAATTTGGTTCTCAAAACCTTGTAAGTTTTCTTTATTTGGGTTTCGGTCGCAAGCACATTCGGTTTAGTTTGAACGGGAAGGCACCATTCGCTGGAGCATTCGCAAGGCTTCCGAACGGTTGAAGTTATCAGAAAAGGAAGTATGCTCCATTTGCTAGATGTTTGCAGGACTGTCCGAACGTGATGTGTTACATAGTAATACTCGAGAGCTCCATTCGCTAGTCGTCAGTTGGGCCGTTTGAACGGGAGATGCACATAGTAGATCCATAGAGCCCCATTCACAAGGCCATTCCCTAGTAGTTCAGACGAGACATGACAAGAATATTTTTAACCTAGCTACATCTGAACAGATGTCAAGACTGTCCGAATGAAAGTTGGAAATTGCTTTTTTAGGGTTTTTCCAAGTTTAGCTTGGATTTTCATAAACCCTAGGTGCGTCCAAACGAGATTGTCAGCTGTCCGAGTGTTGCCTCAGATTTTCCATATTAGGGCTTTCTTGTTCAGCAAGGAAACCTTATTATTAGTTGTCTATATATGGGGCTCTTTAGAGCACGATTTTTTCAAGCAACTAAGGGGTCAAATTCTATATTGTGCTAAGAGAAAATTGTGAGAATTTAGAGCTTCAGTGCTATTTTCTCTTAAGAGTGTTGTTGTGATTTGAGAAGCTGTTCTTCATCAATAATCAAGAAGCCTGTTAGAGGCTTTGACATGGGAAATTAATAGAAGAAGTTTCCAAAGGCTCTGGGGTAACTATTGCGGTAGAAGGCAATAAGAGTCGCTTGTCAGACAAGATTGAGTCAACTCTAAAGGTTTTTTAAGTGTGAAAAACTTGTAATGCCTCGTTCTTTTATAGTGCATGATTTATTGGGTCTAGCTGCCCCGGAGTAGTTTTTTCTTTTGAAGAGTTCCTCAAAGGTGTCAACTTCATCACAAAAATATCTGTGTTTCTTTTGCTATACTACTTTACATTTTTTAGTGATTAATTGTTACATGCTATTATTTTTTTAATTCCGAATTATTTTTAATAAACACCTATTCGCTCCCTCTAGATGTATTTTGGAGTCTATTTATATTTTCATTGAGAAAACTAGAACTCTATTTGAGTTCTATTTTGTATGTGAGTGCATAAGCTCGTCAAAACTTTAGCTCTCAATTTTTTTTTTTGGGGGGGTGGGTTTGTGTGGGTGGGCGGCGGGGTTAAGTCCCTTTGCCAAGCCTAGTCTTGTTTCTTAAATTCATGACTTGGGCTTTTGATCAAAATCCTGTCCATGTCTTCTAAGACCAGCCCCATTAGGATTTAATTCATAATCCATGTGTTATAAATAAAACCAAGCCCAAATAATATTAAAAGCCCTTTGCACTATGGTCAAATTACATCATCTTGAAGAGGGATTTAGACGAAAAAAATATAACCAGCTCTAATAGGCCTCTAACACTTCTCATCTCAAGACTTGTTACAAGTTACGTACTATTAATTACAATTACTCTCACTAAACAATTGTAATTTCACTCTAGTTTATATTTTTGAATTTGATCAACTAATCCATAAGAAATACTTATTTATTGTATATTACCTCTCTATAGAATATTCCGTAGTTGAGTTAAAGTCAATTAAGACTTTAATTTCAAGTCATTACTTCTTATCCTTAAGTTCTCAATTTAATCACATGACTATTCTGTTTACTTTGCGAAATTTCATCTCATTTGTACATAAAGTTTCAATAACTTATACCAAAACACTCAAGTTTGAGATTCAGAATAATCATTTTCGTTAAATCTATACTAAGTAGAGTATTCCTTATCACTTTGATGTTTATAAAGAACTTGGATTTCATCCTAAAGATGGTGTTCCTACAATGTTATATGCTATCACTTAATGCACCGAGATTTTGATTGCAGTATAGGTCTCACTCCTAAATGTATTAAAGTGATCAACATTTTACATTTGAGTTCACCGCCTTTTTAAGATTTAGAGTAACTATTATAAGTAGTCGTAAGTGTACATTTATTCTTTGACAATTTTAAAAGAATGATGATGCCCTCATGACCCGTTCAATGCATTTCATCTCTATGCTTCTGCACCAACACATCACTCCATTCAACTTTAAAAACTCTTAATGTTGGGTTGCTATCTATAAAAAAATTTGCAATGTCACATCTATCATTGGAATTTAGGGTTAAATCAAATGGTTGATGAGTGAAATGTCCCTTATATCCCTATAAATTTTATAAAATTACAAAATTACCTTAATTAAAAATTTTAAAATGCTGATTTTTTTAAATAGAGGCGTTTTGGGTGTTTCAGCTACGGTAACATTGTAGTTGGCTTTTTTTTTTTAATTTTTTTTTTTACAAGTATTAATATTAATTCAATAGTTGATTTAATTTTATAGTTACATTATCAAATTATAGGTCAGTAATATATCACTACTATGTATCATTACTCTTTGACTAGTTTAATCCAAGTGCTCTTTCAAGTTTGGTTAGAAAAGGCCCCCAATTCTTTTTCACTGAAAAGATAAATAAATAAACCATAAGCGATTCAAAAGAAGTATTCCTTTAACAGATTACTGAGACTAGATGAACAAAATCTGTGTCGTATGAAACAAATAAAAATGAACAAAATGTTGAATAATACAAGGTTTTCAACTATGGTTCTAGGTTCCAACAAACATGATTAAGACATATAACAAATGTCCTTCACAATCTAAATTATTATTAAACGACACCAAGGTCGTCGTATGAGTCACAAATTAGTTAAATTAAAATCTTTGAAATTGGGGTTGTTGGGACGTTTGACTTGCAATGGAATCTTCACTTCCTATACTTTTCTATGTCAATTATATGGTGAAACAAATAATTCCCATGTGTGACAATTAGAGGGCCAAAAAAAATATCTGACAAGAAAAGTAAAAAAAGATAGAAAAGAATGGGAGACAGAATCAAAGCCAACAGCACCACATTATTGCAACTCCGTGAAGCCTAGTCATTGAGTGTCATGTTTTTTTTTTTTTTTGACATATCCACACAAGTGGAAGGGATGGAGGATTCTTCGAACTAGTGACCTCCGCTTCATGAAGCATAATTTACAACCTATTGAGTTACCTCTTAGGGACGAGTGTCATGTTCTCTAATTCAATGCCATGTGAACATTAAAAAGGTAAATAACTTCAATCCTCAAATACTCTACCAAAGCACACTTTTTTTAGGGGAAATAGTTTAATGTGACAATTCTTTTGTTTTTCTGAATTTTTGACTTTTTTTTTTTTTCCTGAATTTTTGCTTCTTTTTTTTTTCCTGAATTTTTTTTATTCCATAATTTTTTTAAAATTTTTTTTTTTTAACGTTGTATATTTGTTCTTTTGAGTGTGAAAAGAGGGACATTGCGACATCTTTAGTTGAACATGGTACAATGTAAATTTGTAACAATAGATAGTTTGAGAGATATTGTCATTGAGGTGGTAATTTGAGTAATTAGTATAGTTTTTCTTTTTTCTACTTTTTTAATTTACTTCTAGAATACTGCTAGGGGTTTTAGTGTTTTACATCTCTTATTATAAGTTCTTTACAAACTAACGTATCAAAATTTTAATGATGAACAAACAAAGCAACAAAATTTTGATAAAATAAATTTAGGAAAAATTTCACAAAACCTTCATGACTTTCCACTCGTTTAGACAATATCTCCTAAAGTTTAAAAACTCCCAATTAAAGGTATCGAACTTTTAATTTCTTTCAATTAACCATTTTCGTTAGGATTTTCTATTAATTTTTATCAAAATTCTCAAAATACCATTGTTTTTTATTTATAAAAAATAAAAATAAAAATAAAATAATTGTAAAGATGTAGCAAAAAATATTGCAAATATGTTTTTTCTTTCTTTTTTTTTTTTTATAAAAAAAAATAAAGCCATAATCTTTAAAAAAAAAATTTAATAAAAAAATTGGGTATTTTGAAAAATTTAACAAGATTTTACTGAAAATTTTAATGGAATGGGGCACTTGAAATAAATTAAAAGTTCGATATCCTTATTTAAGAGTTTTTGAACTTCAAACATACTTTCAGAACACGTGAAAGTTCAAAAGAGTTTTATAAAGTTTTCTCATAAATTTATTTATTTAATAGCTGCCATAACAGTCTTATCTTTCACTATCTCACCAAGAAAATTACTACCATGAAGTAATCTCAATTGTAATTTTCACTCAATGAAATAAAAATAACTTTAAAATTATAACTCAAACAATGCTTGTACTGGGATCCTTTAAGTTAGATAGCTAACCCCATGCTCGTACTGGGATCCTTTGAGTTAATTATATCATAGTCAACTCTTAAATCTCACTTTGACTTCATGCAACAACTATAACCTACCCTGTTAATTATAGCCGCAATTGTCACCAAACAAATATTTTCTCTTGGGTCAACTATCAACCTAGAAACATTACATTGTCCTATTTTATGGGAAAAGTAATGATATTGAATAAATTATTATATGTCAGTAGTATAAAAATCTACTAAATATCATTCTTTTTTTTGAAAATATTGCCCATAATTTCTCAAATTTGGAAGTTCTATTTTTCTAAGGCTCCATTTTTTTCTATATAAAATAATTTATGAAAAATATTCTCCATATTTTTCAGTGATCAAAAAAAATTTAATAAACCATTTTCTGAGTTCGAGAACCACAGGATCACCGCCTGACTTCTGTCAAAAGTCGCCGACTGTCTTCTGCTGTCGTCATTTTTCGTACAAGCTAAACGTCGAAAAATACTTTCATCGGAGACTAAGTTGTCAAACTCTCAATAGCTTTTGAGACAAGTGATAATTTAACTTGGTATCAGAGGCAAAGGTCTTGAGTTAAAACCTTGACTCCGTCATTTATCTCTCATTTCAATTAAATATTTCACGTGTTGAGCTTTACCTAGTAAAATAGAGTTTAAGCCCACAAGCAAAAAAAAATGTTAAAGTAATGATTAAATAATTAAATTTACATTTTTTTTTAACTTAAATTTTTGGGACAATTTGGGACAATTAATAATTTAACGAGTTATGAACATAGTTCACCTCCAAAAACAAATATTACATTCAACCTATTTTGTTAAACAGGAAAAATTGGGGACATTTCTGTTGTTTTTTTATTGGGAAAATAAATTAAGTACATTGATTATTTCTTTTCCAAAAAATTTCCCTTGGTTCTTCGGTTGGTAGAAAGGTGCCTCAACTTGTGAAGAGTTCCACTAAGTAGTGTCTACCTAAAGCAGTGCATGCGCTTTGAAGGTGCATAAAGCAGCCATCATTGCATTCCAAAATATACTTGTTCATTGTAGGAAATCTGGCAGAGATGGAAAGGCCACTTTAAGGCATGATGAAAGAAGTTTATCAATCAAAAGAGAAAAATTGGATCTGTAAAAGATTTCATCACAGAAACAAGAGGACATATGATATATGGGCCATGGATTGAAAGAATAAATATTTGTTAGAAAATATGTATGGAAAACGGAAATTATAAAGGCAAAAAATTAACGAAATCAAGGCTCTATTACAATGACGATACCTTTAGAATGTCCTTTTTTTTTTTTTTTTTTATGTCCACAGTGATGGTGGTTGGTGGGGGGCGGAGCTAGGCCATGCCCCATAATTAAGTAATTAATAAAGCCAAAAAAAAAAAAGAGTAAAGAAATTTCCTCCAAACCATTTTAGAAGAAATTTTTTTCAACTTACTTTAACAAGTGACAAGTGTCATTTCTCACATGTTTTTTTTTTTAATATTTTAATAGTCATTTATTGTAATTCCACTAATCTAGAAACCAAAAAAATTTGAATAACACTTATCACTTAATAGAGTATGTTGAAAAAACTTTCCTCCAATTTGGAGGAAATATGTGTAAAAAAAAAAAAAAATTATCACCCTAAAATTTGGAGGATTTTTTTTTTTTTTTTTGAAGTTATTTTATAGCATTTTCTTGCTTTAATACCCTAAAATAGACAATCTAGCCATCTAGGTGTGGTAAAAAAAATTATACAGTATTTTTTTAATGGTCCAGATGTAATTCTAATTTTTTTTTTAAAAAAATTATTTTATATATTTTCTTTTTATGAAAAACAAAGATAGTATAATTAAATTTTGGCCGTTGAAAAAAATATAATATATATTGTAAGTTAAGTCCATTTCTTTCAAGGTAAATATTCAAAGTATATTAATTTCTCATTTCCCGATAGTCAGCTTGGAGGACAAGCCTTCCTCTCTCCTCCCTCCCTCTTCCCCCTCCTCTTTCCCTCCCCTCTTCCCTGCCTGTGCGATTTTTCTATTTGTTCCCTTTTTGCTTAGAACTTTTTTCTCTTGGTGTCCCATAGCACAGCAGCCGTCATGACTCCACCTTGCCATCTGCACTGTGCTGCCGATCTCCACTACATCTCTCCATCGCCTTTTTTTTTCGCGCCGCCGGCAGCCTCCTCCGCTCCTTACTGCTATATTGTGGTTTTTTTGTTGTTTTTTTTTTTCCCTGTATTTTCTTGTTTGTTTTGTTGTTCTAGCGTTTGGGCTTAAGACATGAATAATTTTTTGGCCTTTCGGGTAGAGAAGGACTAGTTTTGGTGTGGTGCTTTTGTTCATGCCTGAAAAATGGCTACCTATGTCCCGGATTGAATTTGCATCAGGCAGATCTGTTCTATAAGATGAAGATTGGGCATGAGTTAACGGATGTAGATGTCATAGAATTTCAATGTAAGATTTGTATGTTTTTGACCTCTATGACGTGTAAGTCTTTAGCTTCGACTATGAATTTCAGAACCTTATACTCTATGATAGTAAGAACTTTTATACTCTTGATTATTCATGAATGAAATCAGAATAAATTTCTCTTAAAAAAAAAAATTGTGCTTCCTGATATAATAAAGGGAGGAGGAGGAGGAGAAAGTTGTTTTTTTTTAAAAAAAAAAAAAAAAATTACTTGGAAGAATTTCTGTTAATTTAATTATTAAAAGTGTAAATAATTTTTTTTTTTTTAAAAAAAAAATACATACCATCTATACAGTCATCTTCCCAATGCCAAAGTTAAATTACATTTCAAAGCTTTCCATTGGCCGGTCACAGACACTACTCACCATGACTGTTAGGCTAGCCTTTTTTCTTATTACCGTTAATCAAATACCTCAAAGAAAAGTCAAGCACCAAAAATAAGGAAAAATAAAAAATAAAAAAATAAAAAAGAGAAGCCAATAAACAATGAAAAGAAAACCCCAGCAAGCCAAACCCACATACCTTCCTTCCAAGACATCCAAGGCACCCATCACAGCAAGCACAAGCAGTAGTATAACCCAAGAATTCTCTCTCGCTCTCTCAGAAACCTTTCAATCTTTGCACGAAGAGAGGGTCCAGTTCCAATCCAAAGAGCACCCAGAAAGGCGAAGAAATGACGGACACGGATGGGTCCTCAAAACCCCCACAAATCTCTGAAATGTTCCAAAAATTCGCCCAGGCTTTCAAGTCCAAGACCTTCGAGTTCTTCGCCGACATCGAAGCTGTTGAAGACTCCGATGGCTTTTACATCCTTGACTCCGCCGAAGAAGTCATCACCGACCAGAAGGTCGTGGTCATCAAACCGGACCCAATTCACGGTACCCCTCTGCCCGCACAACCATCACCATCACCAGTACCAGCACCGCCACCGTCAGTGATAGCAAGGCCGTTGGGGCGGACCCAGAGCAAAACCATCAATACCCAGATGGCCCAGACCCTGATTTCTTCGATTTTCGCTAGCATTTCCTCGTTTGAAGCTTCGTACTTTCAGTTACAGGCTGCCCACGTTCCGTTTGTGGAGGAAAGTGTGAAGGAGGCGGATAGAGCTTTGGTCTCACACCTTCAAAGGTTGTCCGAGTTCAAGCAATTCTATAAGGATTGCTGTAGAAACTCTGATTTTGGTTCTGATTTGCCAATTGGGTCTTGCTTGGAAGCTCAGGTGCAAGAGAATCAGAGCAAGCTGCGCACACTCGGGACCGTCTCAAACCGGTTACAGTTGGAGATTGATCAGAAAGACAACGAGGTTTTGGCTTTGAGGAAGACGTTGGGTGAGATTCAGAAGTCCAATTTGAAGTTGGCGAAGAGGTTATCGGGTAATTTGAATTCATGTTGTGAGGTTTTGTTCACTGTTAGAGTATTTGATTCTGTTTTACATGATGCTTGTAGAGCAACACATAGGTTTACTAAGACTTTGATTGAATTGATGAGAAAAGCTATGTGGGATTTGGATTTGGCTGCCAATTCTGTATATTCGGATATTGAGTATGCAAAGAAAGAACATAATCGGTATGCTTTTTTGTCATATGTTTGTTTGTTGATGTTTAGAGGATTTGATTTAGAGGGGTTTGGAGTGGGTGAGAAGGAATTTGTGTCTAATGGGCATTTTTCGAACTCAGAAGAGCATCTTACTTCTTTGAAGCAATTACTCGAGCACGTATCTAGCAATCCTATGGAGTTGCTAAGTATGAATCGGAACTGTGAATTTTCAAAATTTTGTGAGAATAAGTATCAGGAGCTTATCCATCCTACCATGGAATCATCGATTTTCAGTAATTTGGATCCAAACAAAGCGATATTAAATTCGTGGAAGTCATTGAGTGTGTTCTATGAGTCATTTGTCAGAATGGCAAGCTCGATATGGACCCTACATAAGTTGGCCTTTTCGTTTGATCCCATAGTTGAAATTTTTAAAGTTGAGAAAGGGGTGGATTTCTCGATGGTGTACATGGAAGATGTCACAAGGAGATGTATGTTGCCAGGTAAAACTAGAGCAAAGGTGGGGTTCACAGTGGTTCCGGGTTTTAAAATCGGCAGGACAGTAATTCAGTCTCAGGTTTATTTAAGTGGCTTGAAATGTACAGAATAGTGATCCATGGTTCTGCTGTTCAGGAAATCGTGGCAATCTAGTAGACACGAAAATTTTATTCGGTTATCCGAAAGAGGCTGCTTTGGTTTTGGTTTACAGGCTTGGCAGAAATTCAATGTTTGGAGTTTACAAATTGAAGAATGCATGCCTCTGTCACTCTACTTGAGAAGAAAACTGCAGGAAATACACAGATATCAGCTTCTTGCTATGCTGCTTTAGGAGGTACTGTGGTATTGCAGCTCTTTTGGCTATCATGTGATATGTAGCTGTGGTTCCATCTGGTTTGCATATGTGGTTTTCCTTATTTATGCTGTTAAGTCATATGTAGAGAAAACTGTATAGGGTCCTTTTCCTTTTCTCCCCCCCTTTTTTTTAGGTTCATCTGACACAAATACATCATGAAAAATTTGTATCTTAGTCACCCTAACAAATAATTATAGTGTTTCGACTTTCAATTGTAAATTTTTAATGCACCGACGAATGATTTCACCAGTAAGTGTGGGAGATAGTTGTTACATACTTCTAAGAAAAAATTGTCATGGTGTGAATGGCAGAAGAAATGTTGCATTCCCATCACCTTGTCCCCATTCTGTCTGTCTGTGATGAAGGGGCTCAGATGTTGGACCCCCTGTGTTGTCTTTTCCAGTTGGCTTATTATGCTTGATGATGCACTTTGCCTTCGAGCATCTACTTATATCATAGTTGTTGTTTTATATCAACCACCTGTATTGTAGAGGGAATGGGAATGACTACTAAGTTCGTTTCTCTATTCTTTGGATGTTTGTAAAGAATGGAAAGGAAAGTGAAATTAGTAGTATTTCTTGTTTGGAGGCATTTTCGAAGGAATCAAAAGAAATGATTACAGACACTAATTCTCTGAAGAGTAAGAAACTTTTTCTTGTGTTAAAATCTTGATGTAGTATATTTTAAGTGGTTGATGTAGTATATTGATGGGTATGAAGAGTAACGTTACTCAATCTTGACAGGTAAAAACGTAATTTTGAAGAGAAATGTGCTTTCCATTCCATTCGCCTAATCCTGCCCCATCCAAAAGAACTCAAGTAAAAATGCAATCCATTATCCATACAACTATCATGGACACTCATCAAGTCTGCTTGCCCTTGTTTCCAAGTTTTATTATTATTTTTATTTTTATGAGCATTTGCTTCTATCATTATGCTCTTTTATATTTTATTTCACTCATCATGACTCTTTTTCATCTTTCCTGCAATGTTTACACCCTATTGATTGCTTCCCATGTCTGATCTTTCATTGAAGTTCTTTATACACCAGTCTCTGACACATCTGTTTTCTAGTGGTTTCTAAAATGAATGTTGATGTTATTCCTCGCTGCAAGTGCCAAGTCTCCTTATTTTGTCGATGATTCACAGAATCACAGTTTTAGATTTGTGATGTTGCCTTGGCCTGGGCTCTTTTGAGTACTTGGAGGCCACTTGCAAGACTTTTGTATCTGCGATGGGCCCCCATCCCCCCAAATAAGGGTTCACCACTTACCTTTATAATTATATTAAGCTTTTGACTCAACCACTAACAAGAAAAGTGTGCAACTCAGCTGAATTGTTAGCTATAATGGCAATTTTAACTTATTTAGCGTTTGGGAATCCCCTGCAACAGTTTGTCCCTTTGTTATGGTCCTAAGTATCTCACATGTCCTAACTACAATTTTACTCACATGTATATCAGTTTTTAGGCTCTCTTTCCGTTGAAGTCGGTTTTCAATGCTCAGTTCTACCTAAAGCTTGTATCGTTTGATATCAGAGCCACCATCTTGTCGAATATGAGATTGAATGGGTAGCGGCTTTGTGGTCGAGTTACGAAGGCAGCGACCTATAGGCTGGACTAAAATGTCTCAATACTATGTGTAGGCATAGTAATAATTTATTGAATACTATTAAGTAGTGGAACCACGAAAGAGAAACGGATGTCATCAGGTCAATATTATGATCTTATGTGTCCTACATAGATCCTATGTGTCCTGTATAGCTTAAATATAATTATAATTATATATGCGCTCTCATACACACACTTTCTCCCCTTGCAAGCCTCTTTTCAAATATAAATTTTATCTTAAAGTTTATATCATTCTTGCAATTACACATATGGACTCTATTAAGAGCTGGCTCACAAATGTAAGAAATCCTTAACAATATGAATAGAGATGGTAGAAAATCCCAATTTTTAAAAAATTGAAATCCCAATCTTTAGAGCCTTGTTAAAGTTTGCAATTTGCACATGGGAATTCACCCACAATTCCCCATGGGCTAGGAAAGTAATAGTAGATATAGGTAGCTCACTTACCCTAGCCCACCCTACAAATGTATTATGTATATAGCATAGTGTAGTCTTTTTTATGCCCTACTTCTTTCGTTATTTCATGACATTGCATGCGAGGCATTGGATGCTTTGGTCTAAAATATTTATTTATTACTTACAAAAAAAAACAATTGTTTATTTATTTTTTGCTTCTTTGAAAAACATGATGACATTTTTGTACCTTAACCTTTCCATTCATTTTCAGATCTGGAGTAGTTTGCTCGTTTGGAAGCTCACTCAACCCAATTTAATTTTGTATGTTTTTTTTCTTCTTAGATATGTTTGGGTCCGTACGTGAGTTTTAAAATTATTATTAAATTTTGATATATTGAAAATTTTAAAAATCACATCATATTGAGATGACTGAAGGACAAGAATCCTTATTTTTAGCATTTCTCGGCTCGGTAAATTCAAACCCTAGATTTTTTTTTTTTTTTCCTTAATCCAACTCAATTCAGTTTACCTAATTTTTTCTTTTTAAAAATCAATTCGCACGCAAAAACCGAGAAAAGAATATACGTTTTTTTTTATTTTTTATTTTATTTTTAAAAAAAAAACGGAGTTAAAGTGATCATGGTCGGTGTTTTTTTTTTTTTTTTGGTTAGTTATCATGGTCGGTGTTAATTTGTTTCCTCTACCTTCTTAGGTTCTGCTGTTCTTAACCACGAGTCAATCCAATTTTTAAGATTAAAATGTCTTTTTTTAAAAAAAAAAATGGAAATGTTGGGCTTGTAGGTATTTATTAGCTGTGAAGGTCCAAGAAACAAAGTCGGATTGCTCTATGACTATGTGGGCTATGATCCTATTCAAGCACTTCATTTTAACCTTTGGATGAGCCCAATAAAATCTAAAGTTTATACCTTTTGAATTTCAACATTAAGAAAAAAAACAGAAAAACTCACACATCATGTCCTATATTTGTACAATCATCTATTGCTTGAGCTAATTTGTGTGTGCTACTATTGAATAGGACCTTGCAAACTGCTAGCACATGTAGGTTAGGGTTTTGAGACCTTTAAACCTTTTTCTCAATTCCGATTATAAGATCGCTAGCTCGTAGGTATTTCTCAAGTCTCCTCTCTCTCTCTCTCTCTCTCTCTCTCTCTCACATCCTTGTGGTCTTTCGTTTGAACGAATATGTGGCTACTAGTATTAAATGAACATTGAATCTCAGCTATGTACTCGCACACATGAAACGCAGTTGGTTTGGAAAGGGCGGGAACGGTTCAGAAACCCTTCACTTTATTGATGTATGGGACATTTTGATCCCCTTTTCCTCTCACCCTCCATGGTTCTAGGGTTAGTGGAGCTTGTGCTCATGGAAATTAATCAAATGATCAAGAGTTTGACTTTGGGACATTGCGTTCTTGATGTTTCATTTCTAGTAGTGAAGTGCAATTATTATCAGGTGTTTCCATCAAGTAATTCTTCCTAACAAGTTTTAAGATAATTTCTCCACCAATAACTCCAAATGAATTCTAAATGAATTCATCCTTAAGATAATTTCTCCACCACCAATTCTTCCTTAAAAAAAAAAAAAACTCCAAATAAATTCTAAGAAAGATAATTGTTCTTTTTTGGTTATTTTTATACCTCTTTTTTTTTTTTTTTTTTTTGAAGAATTGTGTGAGCTGAGTGTTTCTGGTTGTTATAAAACCTATTAATGATTATATAGTTTATGAAAATATTTGGCAGACCAGTAATTCAAAGTACAACTTCACGAGTTGGATCCATTTACCAGAAGATCTCCAAGAACTCTAAATGAATTCTAAGGAAGATAATTGTTCATTTTTGGTTTTTTTTTTTTATTCCTTTTTTTATTATTTTATTTTTTTGCTTTGAAGAATTGTATGAGTTGAGTGTTTCTAGTTGTTATAAAACTTATTAATATATAATTGTATATAATAAGCCTATACGTCCCAAGGAGTAGCTCAATCGGCTATGGACCACGACTCATAAAATGGAGGTCACTAGTTCGAATCCTCCTTCCCATTTCCTTACGTGGACATGTCAAAAAAAAAAAATAAAAAAAAAGCCTATACCATATGGAATTCTGAAAGAAAATTGAACTAAAATTTTCTATTAGATTATACTTGATCAGCTAGCTATAGGGTGATACCAAGAAAAAACGCAGAAATTAACTGAAACATATAACATATATTTTGCATCGGATTCTTTAGGAAACTATGACTTGAAGAATATTTCTAGGTTCCACTGCAATTAGGGGCGGATACAGGTACACCTACACAAGGGTTGGCTAATTTTAAATATAGCCTAGCCCTCCATTTTTTATTTTTATTTTTTTAAAGCCCCTCCCCTCCAAAATATATCCCAGCCCTCCAATTTTATTTTATTTTTTAATTTTTAATTTTATTTTTATTTTTTTAAAAAAATAAAACCCAACCTAACCTAACTCAGCCCGTCCCCAAGAGGTTGCTCAATCGGCTAGGACCACGTCTAATAAAGTGGAGGTCACTAGTTTGAATCTCCCTTCCACTCTTGTGCGGACATGTCAAAAAAAAAAAAAAAAAAAAAAAAAACTCAACCCCCTATTAAAAAAAAAAAACTCATTTCTTTCTCTGTAATCTGTCAACGCGGTCAACGGGTTCTTCACTTCTTCTCTTGCTTCTATCAGCTCTATTGCTCCATCCTCCTCAGTCCTGAGGTTAGTTTCTTGTTTTTGAAAGAAAGCAAGGAAAAACTTGCTTTTAGGCAGAATAATCTTTGCTGTTTTCTAATTAAGCTTAAATAGAGAAGAGTTACAATTGTAGTTGATCATATCAAGCTAAAACGCTAATCTAAATGTGATAAGATAATAAACTAAGAGGTTAATACAAAAAGGGAGACTAATTACAAAAGAGAATTATCCACAAGAGATTTGGTAGAATTGATCTGTTTGTATTTAATAACAATACCGTAAGTAGGAGTTTCTGTAGAATTAGATAACTCATAAAAGAGAGGCTCGTCTGCAATCTCGTCCAAATGGGATTGCAGACGAGAGCAACCAGAGAGGCACGTCCACAATCTCGTCCAGACGAAATTGCAGACAAGAGGATCACTAGGAGTCACAGAGAGGTTCGTCTGCAATCCCGTCCACACGAGATTGCAGACGCGTGATATGTTGTTGCTCTTCCTTAACACCCCCCTCAAACTGATGGGAGGTGAGATGACCATAATTAGTTTGTCTCTAAGAAACATGAATCGTGTGGCTGTGAGACCTTTTGTAAAAATGTCTGCACATTGATCTGCTGTAGAAACGTAGGAGGCTGTCAGGTCTTTGTGAAAGATCTTTTCTCTGATGAAATGGTTATCAACTTCCATGTGCTTGGTGTGTGCATGGTAGATAGGGTTACAAGCTAGAGCAATTGCCCCTTGATTGTCACACCATAGCCGAGGGGGTGTATTAAGCACAATATGTAATTCCTTAAGAAACATCCTTAACTAAGAGATTTCAGTAGTGGTGATAGGCTGATAGCTATTGCTCTGTACTCTGCTTCTGTGCTGGACCTACATACAACTGGCTGCTTCTTAGCATGCCAAGCGATTAGGTTAGTCCCAAAGAAGACACAATAGCCTGTGGTGGACCTTCTGTCAAGTGGATCACCTGCCCAATCGGAGTCACAATAAGCATGTATTTGAAGTGGTCCAAGAGTAAAGTGTAAACCATAGTCTGGAGTCCCTTTAAGATATCTTAGTACTTGTTTGGCAGCTTGAAGATGGGCAGTTGTGGGGCAATACAGGAATTGATAGAGTTGGTTGACATTATTTTGGATAAGATATAAGTTATGTTTACATTATTTTTAAAAGTAATGTGAAATCAATAGATTTTCAAAATATTAGGGCATAAAAATAATTAAAACAAGTCCAAAACACTAAAAATCGACCCAAATTATTTTCAAAATCGCTTAAAATAGACCCTAGCTAATAGAGACCCAGAGAAGGCCGAAAAAAAAAAAAAAAAGAAAAAAAAAAAGGCTAAAGAAACCCATTACCTAATATGTGGATTATAATCACATTTAACAACTGCAACAACCGCCTGAATACAAACAGTTAGTAAAACCATGATGTGAATACGGATATCTAAAAAGAATATCTGCATTTTGCGGATGTTGTTGTGGATATTGCAAATAACCGCATCCGCATGTATACCCTTAATCAAAATACCTAGAATTATAAACTTGGTCATACATGCCAATACAACATTTTACATCATAAATACATATAGAGACGTAATTAGATAAATAATTTGTTTCTGGATATTGTATATATAATAAGAAGAATGGAAATTTAGACTTCCAAATTCTGTGATCTTTTCTATTCTTTTGGGGAAGATCAGTTGGAGATGGAGCAGCTGGGATGATTAATAATTCTAATAAATGAAGTTGTACGCAGTTATAGCTACAGCCCTGGTTATAACCTTAGGATGATTCGAAGTACCAAAAGGAGGAGTGATCCTATTTATGGGATAGAAAACGTTTAGATCGGAAAATTAAATGTCAGGGTCCACCAACATTTACTTCATTAATTCAAAATAAATGCTCCCCCACATATATATAACATAAACCACGCAAATTAACCAAACTTTAGATAATAAAAAGTCCACATAATTAGAAGAAACTTAAATTCAGACGCCTAAGTTCTTACATCAGTTAAAGAAGAGAAAAACACATGCAGAGGAACACTACTAAAACTTCCTAGTAGGGGGAGACACCAACATTGGCGGGAGCAAAAAACCCATCTTTCATCAGCACATCCTCTCCTTCCTACACATTATCAAACATCAAAATCCTTCAGAATTTGTTTCTCTTTGCGTTAAAGTAATGCTATTTGGTAAATTGTTATATGACTTTTGCGGTCATATGAACATTATAATCGTATGACAATCGTATAATAATCTACTAAATAACTTTATTCTGATGCGTGTATATGTATATATATGAGAAGAGGAGGAGGGATTTGGTTTTTTTATTATTATTTTTTTAAAAAAAAAGGAAGGATTAGGGTTAAGAGAACCTGTTGACGGACGGTAGCTCTCTTCACGGGTACTTGATCAGGCATAAGTCCGAAGTGGATGTGGGGGAAGTGGGCCCACTGAAAGGCACAAAACAAATGTACCAATAAATAAAATAAATCAAAAGAAATATCATAAAAATAATTGTAAAAAGTGTCATAATAAGATAAAGTATATACTAATTATATTAATTGGGTACGCAAAATGGAACCCCAGATAAAAAAAAGGAGCCCTAGAAAAGAAAGACTTAGGATTTTTCTTGGATCTCACATTCTTTGCAGCAGCACTGAAGGCCTCTCTGTGGCTTATATCAGGATTCCCAGCTTTAATTCGTTGGATCTCGTCCCTGCAGAGATTGAATAATTGACGTCACATATATATATATATATATATATATATATATATATATATACCCTCCGCAGAAACATTCACTTTCCAAAACAAACCCAAAAAAAAGAAGTTAAAAATAAGTTTTGGACATATATATAATCAACATTAATACATGAAAAAGTATGAAGATTATTAATATATATATATATAACTTTGTACTATGTACTATATAAATATCGAGATGAAAATTTTCTTACTTTAAAAAAAAATCATCAAAAAAATATTAGCAAAAAGAAAAAAGAAAAAGAAAAAAGAAAAATGAAAAAAAGTAAAAAAGAGAAAGTTCTTACTTGATGAAGCGGTTGTAGGCAGATGGGACTCTCTGTCTCTTCTCCGGAGCTGGAGGACAAGGAGCACATGGACATTGCACAAGCAGACAAGGAGACAGACATATTAAAATCACTTCGCTGACATCTTCGGCAAGTTTTGTGCTTATTTTCATTATCATTACTTCATCATCATCTCTACCAATCTATTTCCTTCGCCTAGATTCTATCTACACTATGTTTCCGGGGGAGAATTCTCTCTCTCTCTCTCTCTCTCTCTCTCTCAGACAAACAATTAAAGACAAGCAGCATTGTGTGTTTGTTTGTTGTTTGCTTTTTATAAAAATTTTGGGGACTTGCAGGGCATTAAAGCTATTTTGTGTCCATAAGATAGACATGTGAAGGTTCAATTTAAAAAACATGAGCTTTCTGCTACTGCAAAAGAAAGGCTGGAAAAGCTTGAAAAAGATGGATAGGAATGAAAAACCTATTGGGGAGTAAGTAAGTTTCAAAAGCTTGCAGTACTCCAACTTTTTTCTTGATCAGCTAAAAGACATTTGTTAAACAAAAAGGCTAAGAACATAGGCTAGGGGAAATTTCACTTCTTGAAAAAATAATAATAATAATAATAATAATAGCAAACATGAGAAAGTAGTAGACTCTACAAGCTCTTGAAGTGGCTTCCTAGATACTAGTAAAACATGTCAAACATAAAAGAAAAAGAAAACATTGAATAATCTCAACCACTAGATCATGCAATGGGATGGATAAAACATCATGTGAGACATGAAATAAACAACATAAGTGTAGGAAATCTCACGTCTGGCAACAACTGGAGGCTTAGGGATCTCCTCAGCTCCTCGAATTGGCATAACTGACTGATTTAGGTTGGGTTGATTCATCATCATGCTTGACGGTGCGCTTCGCATACCCTCCTAAAATATCCCCAAAAACAATATCCCAGAAACTTAAACAGATAGAAATTAATGAATTTAATCATTTAATTTATATTTTAATCAGACATATATAATGTGCAACGAAAACATGTTGAAACCCTAAATTATTTTAAATACCAGAAGATTTTGAGGAGTGAAGAAAGCATGTCCAAGATGAAGCTGGTTAGATGCAGGAAGAAGCAGGCCACGCATGTTCACAGACAGGAGGTTGGTGCAGTGGCCACATCGGACGGTGACAGTCTTGAACAAACTACTGCAAGGAACACTCACCTAAACACAAACAAGAAAACAACAAGAAAGGCATCAAAAAGAAGAAGAAGATATATAGATCACAAAGAGAAAGAGTCTCAAGGGAGGATACCGCGAGAACGGTGTCACAGAAGTTGCAATGGACGTAACAGAGCTGGTCGGAAGGGGAGAGGTGGTCCGGAGAAAAGGCGGTGGATGAGGCGGACATGTTTGTAGATTCTCTCTCTCTGTCTTTCTCTCTTGTTTCACTCTCTCTATCTCTCTCTGTCTCTTTTTTGGATTAGATTGATTGATGGGATAGACAGATAAAACCTCCGTTGATGATCTGATCTTGTTGATATACTATTAAGTAAGAAAAAGAATATATGAAGAGAGAGAGAGAGAGAGAGAGAGATGCCACTAATATAAGTATCTAGGCAATGAAGAGATATGGAAAAGTGTTTTCCTTGGTGGGAGTTGATCATGGACATCTATATATTTACTTTCTCGATCTACAAGTAGAGAGAGAGATCTAGAGATGTAGAGAGATAGAGCGAGATGTAATAAACGGCTGAGATTAATGGGAAAGGAAATGTATGGTTGGCATTCCCAAGGGATGACTGCTTGTGGGTGTGTGTGAGAGAGAGAGAGAGAGAGAGAGAGAGAGAGAGGCATAGGCGGAAGAGGTGGGGGAGAGGGAGAGAGAAAGGGACGTTTGCATGGGAGTGATTAGCTTTGGCTCATTCATCTGTTGTTTTCACAGTTAAGAGATTGTGAAGGCTTTTCTTGGTTTTCTACAATTCCATTCCATGATGACCCCCACACTATCAAATCAAATCTTTGTTGTCAACACTCTGATTAATTATATTTGTCAGGTAATAAAGCCTTAAGTAAAAGCCCTACACATCTCTCCTCTGCGGTGATTAATGTAACTTTTGTGTTTGTCAGCTTTTAAAAGATCCAATTTCAGTTTAAGTTACTGTTAGGTTTTGGGTTGGCTCAAAATACTTTGGTTTGAACTATGTTTAGACAAGTTTTATTTCATAAAACACAAATTGATGTACTCAGATCCAACGAGCTGCTTTGAAGAAGTCTCCTAATTAAGTAAATTAGAACTAACCGCCATTTTCAAAATTCAAGTTTGAACGAGCTAGTGAGGAAGTGTTTTTTAAGTCGGGCAGTGCTACTCGATCTAAGTTCCTTTCTATTACAGTTCGAATGAGCAATTTGCCGCCATGGGTGATTTGGGCGTCGCCGTCAATCAAATTTGCATTTTGTAGAGGAGGATGATGAGTTTAGCATTGATGAGGTATTATTTAATTTCAACATAAGGAGGTATGGTTTGATGTGCTAGGTCAAGTGAGCTTCGCCTTAATTGTTATTAGCAAGCCTCAAATTCATATATCAAATTCATCTCATCTGGAGGACAAAGGTGAAAGTGTTGAAGAAGATTTTTGAGAAGATTAGATGTTCCCGCCGATCTACAACATCTATCCTAGCGAAAAGAATCTATTGGAGGAGGTAAATTTTTCGATTGACACAGTAAATTTTTTAGATAATGATGTCTATAATGTGTTTGACAAAATCCCAAATAGTGGAGTATTTGAATTGGTTTGAAACTTGAATGATCTCAAGTTGGTTTGAAAAATGTTAGAACTATTATTCAAAGTCATGTTGTGATTAGTTGCGTGGTATTTCTTTTTGAGTATCAAGTTGTGTTCCTATTAAGGAGTGGGATGGAAGGATTAACTCAATATCAAAAAGATCGATGAAAGGACGACTAAAATTTGAAGACGAATTCTCTCCAACCCTGGGAAAAGGATGCATGCTAGTTTTTTAGTAGGTCCATCATAATAGGGTCATATCTTGAGACTACAATATTTGACGAAGACATTCTTGTTGGCACTACAAAGCTTATTCAAATTAAGGATTACAAATTCATATTTCAAAATTTTTTTTCCAATTCTAACTTTTACTAGATCAACACGGGACGTCCAGAGAAATACAAAAATAGTACCCAAAAGTCTTGGTCGAAGGTCGGTCGCTCCCCATTCGACAATGTGCTACATCGATCATACAAAAACTTGAAACGTTCAGTCAATGACTTGGAAGAAGCACGGTCAACCGAGGGCTTCATCCCAAGGTCTCGTTCGAATGGGACCTTTGTTTGTTCAAATGCAATTTGAGAGTTTTGATTTATTTACTTTTGTACTTGAGTTTGGACTTGTTTTTCTATATAAACTCACTTAGAACAACTTTGGCCTCAATTTATGTCATATTTTCTTCATTTTTCTTTTTTATAAGAAAAACTCAAAAGTTTAGTTTTCTCCTATTTATCCTCAAATCCTTGATTTTGCTCTTGGCTTTTGAAAATTTGGGTGAATTTTAATTTTGCAACCTACTACACGATGCTGCATCACTTTATTCATCTCCAAGTTTTGTGTCGGCAAGCTTTGAATTAACTATGCAACCTACCTTTATAAGTCTTCAATCATCTTGCACATTGCGTTTATGATAGGGGATTTTATTATTTGGAACCTATCCATGCCGACCACTACCACGGCCACCAACCATGAAATTTGATTAGTTTGGTTCGAATTAGACATTTTAGCTTTGATACCAGCTGACGTTGAACATAATTAGAATCCTTATGAGAACATTAGACAGTAAATAAAAATTGAGTATCAGAGGCTTAGGAAGAGATAAGGGTAAGGAATAGGGTTGAGAAAACCCTACCCACCCCAAGGAAATAAAGTATTACTTTGAAAATCTAATTCTTAAATCAACACCCAGCCCACAAATTAGGCTTAAATAGCTAAATAAAACCGGCTTTTACCAAAATTGACAAAAGCCTAATTATTACATAAAATAAAACTAAGAATTAAAACAAAAACTTCGCAAAAATTCTAGCAAAATCTAATAATAAAAACCTTCATAAATTATTAGACAAAATATTTTCTAAAATGGCAAGAAAAGACTTAACATATGCTTACTCGGAGGGAAAAAAAACTACGGATTTTGAGGCCGAAAATTACACTCACTAAGCATAGCTAGATGGCCATGACGTGTGCGCCAAATTGAGCTTTATGGACTCAGGCCTTATGCCTGATTTTAACACTCGTAACAAAAGTTCTAGCTACTTGTTTTAATGCACAATATGCGATATTGTCCAAATTACAACTAGTTATGTCAATTCTTGAGTTGATATTCTTTACCAAGACGTTCTAGTACCATACTTATGCGCGATTTTGATGCTTGTAGGCAAAAATTATACTAGTTTTCCTGCACAATGCACAATATTGTCCAAGTTACACTTACTTCTGCCATTTCTAGATATTCTATGCTGAACTTCTCTGTCAAGATATTCTACCGTCATTAATTTAGTATCCAAGAACTCACCATTCTTGCATCAATACCATGAGCTAGATTTGCTATGGTTGTACGTGAGAGTTGATGATTGTTGTGTTCCAACTTTGGTTATAATCTGTGGAGATTATAAGGAGTAAAGAAAGAGAATATATGATTTTTATGTTAATTTTAGAGGCGGATCATTCATAAGAAAAATTTTACAATCCGATGTATATGAAATTTATGTCTAAAAATAAAAAAATAATAATAAAAAAAAATGAGGAAGAACAAACAACCATAATCCCATTAATTAATAATTAATTATAAATATTTTTCAAAATTATTTTTTAAAGTTTTTTGAATAGATGACGTGGCAAAATATTAATGATTGATTTATTACCCCAAATTATTAATATTTTGGGCAAAGATAAGAGATCCAAGGAAGTGTGCAATACCGTATCTGTCCCTGTATCCCATACCACCAAATTATTAACACAATGATAACAAAATCAAACAAAAAGCATTATAGATTTTTAAATTCCGATTTGACCTCTCATACATATTTGTCTCTCTCTTATTTGCACAGAGGTACGTATTTGTCAGTGACAACAGAAGACAGATCCTTTAATTTTATTTACCGTACATTGTCCTCGGCATATATTTTTTATTTCTATTTTCGTTATTGTTTAGTGTTTGCCAATTTATTTAGGGATAAGTTCAAAATCAGCTCTTCATGAGCTATAATAATTTTTTATTTTTTATGCTATATTAAAATAATAAATAGATTTATGCACTCAGAATTTTTTTTTTTTTTTTTTTTTTAACAGAAACCATCAAATGTCAAATACATGTTATAATCCAATTACTATTGACGTGACATTTAACAGTTTTTGTGAAAAAGTTAGACAAAGGTTGAGTCTAAGGACCTATTTGTTATTTTTGAATATGCACTCAATTTCTTCTTTTTACTTTATTGATAGAAACTGTCAAAAGGACAAATACGCATTATGGGGGTAACATGTTATAATCTGATTGGCGTTGATGTGACATTTGACAGTTTTTATTAAAAAATTAGACAAAAGTTGGGTCTAAGGATCTATTTGTTATATTTAAATACTGCAAGGAGCTATTAGAAAATTTTAACAACATTGATCGAACTTTTAGCAAATACATATAACCAAGTGAACAATTTTATATTTTTCCAATTTATTTACCCCCTCCACCTATATATATATTAGGGTTGTCACACTTAAGTATGAGGAGTATTTTGTATAATATAGAGATTAGTACTTATATTCATAATTTGAAATGAATCCATGTCTATTGACTATTCTCCTAAGTTTCAAAACAAAGATGGTTCTTTTAGATCAATTCATCGTGCTTAAGGGGAAAAAGGACTTATCATGTCTTCTAGGATTTCACAATTACCATACAAATTGTTTGATGATTAAAACCATTATATCATAACACTACGTCACTACTAATTAAATCACTACTTATTTCAAAAGTTTAACCTAATAAAAATGATGAATTTAATTATTTAATTAATATTCTAACATTTACCTACCAGTTGGAGTGGCAACTCAAAATCATATTCAAGAAATCTTATATTTATTTTCA
>NC_081541.1:39278581-39284617 GCF_901000735.1 Corylus avellana | reverse complement strand
TTTTTTTAAGATTTAATTTTTTAAAATTAAATTAATAAAAAATTAATATTTTAATCAGATGAAACGGGAAGTTTTGAGTGGACTAACGATAGTTAACAAAAATTGACGGTATGGAGTTTTCTAGTAGTTTCGAGTGACCTAAGGACTAAATTTTTTTAAAAAAAAAATACCTAGAGAGTTTTTAAAAAAAGCGCGTCGACCTAAGGATTTTATATATGATTTCTCTTTAAAAATTAATTTTTGCTCATTTTAAATTAAAATTTTCGTTTTTTAAAAAAAAAATTAAAAAATTTATTTATTAATTTTTTTTTTTGAATTTATAGGGGTATTTTTGTCTTATTGAGAAATACATAGGAGCATTTTTATTTTTTTTGCTAGCCTTAGGGGGGACATTGACAATGTTTTGGTAATTTGGGGGGACATTGTCACAATTGAAAGTTTGGAGGGACATTATTAATTATTGGGTGGTAGTTTGAGGGAGGCATGTAGACTTTATCCTATTTGTTGAAATTTTAAGTTGAGATATCTACTTCTTATTGAATAATACAAAATACCCGGTTTACACCTCAATTTAATTATTTTATAATTATTTATATAAATGGTGTATTTATGTAGATTTTACCCTATTTTTGAAATTTCAAGTTGAGATATCAGCTTCCTATTGAATAATACAAAATACCCGATTTATACCACAATTTAATTATTTTATAATTATTTATATAAATGGTGTATTTATGTAGTAGTGTATTTCTTAGAATTCTCAATGATGACACTTCATGCCCTTGTCATGCATGAGGCTTTCGTTCATTATATAACAATTAGATCAAATAGTAGCTGATGGGATATGTTATGTCATATGACATTTTAGATGCGAAACTGTAGTCTGATTTGATTGGCGCAATGCAAGTATACATGGTGAACAATTATTCTTCGAAAATTCATTATTAGAAGCAAGGGCAGAGCTAAGAACTTAATGCTAAAGGTGTCGGATTGTATTGAAACCATTTTTGTAGGGACCATCATAATAAGGTTAAAAATTATTGAGGTACATGCAATAATGTTGCTTTGCTCACTTGAACGGCTTTTAGAACATATATTATAGGGTGTGATTTTAAATGTCATAAAAGGTTTTAGTTTCTCTCACTAGACATTAATTGGTTTTCAGATGAGATTGTTAAATGTTCAATCTAACAAATAGTATGAGAGCCAAGATCATCGGTTCGAGTTGTAGGAGTGTCATATGTTGCTTTGCTTGCTTGGAGGGCTCTTAGATATGCATTGCGGGATACGATTTCGAATGCTATAAAAAACTTTGATTATTAGACATCAATTAATTTTTAGATGAGATGGTCAAGGCTTGATCCAACAAAAACAATGACCCTAATATGCTAAAAAGAAAATTCTTTTTATGGAATGAGGGGGCCTCAGAGAGGCCAAGCTGCTCCTAGTCTCCCCTTGGCTTTGTCATTGATTAGAATATTTTAGTGCTCATTGATTAGATCGAAGGTTAGTTACAACAAAACCCTATCTTACTCCTTCCTTAATAATGTGGGAAAATGCTTATAGGACTAATTAGGGTTTTTCTTTTTCTTTTTCATAAGGAGGGGGTAAAAACTCTTGGTTTATTAGGTAACTAATTAAATTACCTTGGATTTGAAAGCTAACATATTCCTTTTGAGGTAAACTTCAGGTTACTTCATGGGCTTTCTTCTTTCTAACTTGCTTCCAAACCAACATCTATGTCACATTAACATAGGTCATAGTGTTTATTACTAGTACATATATGAAATTGAAACATGCATGCACACACACCATTTATATGGTCAGACATTGCTGACAGGCTGACAGCATCTCAATATCTCTGAACCTCCAAATTAGTGTTAAAGTATTGTCGCATGCCTGAAATCACTTTTGATATAACTCTCCACAGACCACAGGTAACTAATTAAATGATCAATTGTTCTTTAAGTTGGCTTTAAACAAAATCTGTTGAAATTCATGGAAACCCAATTAACTAGCTAGATAAAATTTATGGAATATCTCATTTCGTTTTTTTTTTTGAAAAATTCCAACTTTTCTTGATAATAGATCAATGAAACGTTGCTTAACAAAACAGTTTCATAGATACAACTAGAAATATCTTTTATACAAATCTCATCTATGACCTGTCGAACAGCTGCCTTAAAAAGACCGTGAGCAGCTGACATGGTCAATTCGCCCCCATAGAAGTGAATACTTGTCTAATGTCTGCCACTAGTTGGCTACATCTACTCCAATTCTACCCTGTGAATTTACAGCATTGACCACTTGTCACTTTGGACATGACTAGAGACTTTTTAGGATGAAAAATATTTGAGATACTAGAAGTTTTACTACAATTCCTTAGAGCATCTCTTGCTAGTACACTATTTTTTATTTTAGCTATTAATTTTTCAATACAAATTCAAACTGGGTATCTATTCAACTATCTACTTTCTTTAAATATTATTCTTCGATTAATATTATATTTATTGAAAAGATGGAGAGAAATAAAAATAAAATAAAATAAAAAAGGGAGAGCAAGGGGAGAACAAAAAATTTTGCTTCAATGTATGTGCTACAGTAACACTTTATACGTAAATATTTATTATAGTAAAGTTTTTATTTTGAAGCATCGGTTGGAGACTAAAAAGGGCTAATAATAACTAAATATAACTATTATCAACTCTTTAGAGCATCTATTGGAGATGCTCTTAAACGTGTTAGTCCATAATTATTGAAATAATTAAGAGGGTTTAGTTGACAAATTATTTACTAATTAACTAATCATTTTTACTAAATATAAATTTATAGTAAAAATTGTAACACCTTTACATTTACAGTATACAGCTTTATTTTAAGTTAATTAATTCTATGCAACCATATATAAATAATGTTGAAGGTCACCACCTCTTCATGGGATTGGTATTCTCTCTGGTCCGTTTGGACTGGAGTGGATCCAATCCTTGTTATTACAAGAATATAATTATCTTAAAAAAATAATGACGGGATTTTCTTCTATCCAAATAAAATGAAGATGATCAAATCTCTCTTCATCATGTGGGAGACAAATGGATCTAATAATGAAGATCGATCAGAGTAGTTACTTAAGCTGTACTTTTGTCGCCCTGTTGAAGAAAGAAAGCTAGATCGATCATCATTTGATTAAGACAAAAGCTGTTATATATCTTAAGCACGGCACCTCGACATATTGGCACCTTCTTGCGTACCTACCCGATGTGGGACAAAGATGATTAAGAGTCAGAAACATAATTGATTGTATCCTGCTAAGGAGACCTTCCATGACAAAAACTACTATTTTATTTTTACACCATATATATATTATAACCATCAGCAGGCCCAGAGTCCACTATATGGAAGTACATCTCACCTCACTGTCTAATTACCTGTACTTAATTTTAGTAAATATATATGGTGTAAAGAGTAAATACTTAAAAAGTACACACCCATTAATTGGCTTAATGTAAAAGAGAATTCGTATAGCATTTCTCGTTATATTTATCTTAATGTCACAGTAGCCCACAGGGCTGGTACACACCTATTGGCTTCAGACTGCAACATATGCTGATCATCACGTGGAACTCTCTTGCTTCTTCGCTAAATTTCAAGTTTTTTCCATCATAAAAAGCAGTGTTTATAAGGGCAACAATAATGTGATAGCTAAGGCAACAAGATCGGGTGCATGAAAATGACTCGCCGACTGGTACAACATTAATTGAAACAATTGTCATGTTATACCCTTTTGTTTTGAAAATAATTCAAAGAATCCTTTTACGTTGTTATTTGTACTTGGAGTGGTACTATTTATTATGTGAAATATATATATATCATCTTTAAAACATCCATGCATTGATCATAAAAAAATCCTCAACCTCAAGTTCTCATTACTTAAATTACTTCTTAACCTAAAAGATTAAGTTTAAAGGAGAGAATTAATTTAGTCATTTAATTTATTTATATATTTTAACACTATCATCATTAGTGTAGGCTCAAATTTTCTCTTAATTAGTGAAGTTTAATATGTAATATATTTATTTAAAATATAAGAGGTGAATGACAGAGATAATGTTTGAACTCAAAATTTTTTAGTCTGATACCAAATTAAATCAATCATTACTTATCCTATAATGCTTAAACTTTAATAATAATAATAATAATAATAATTAAACCATTTAATTTATATTTTATCGTTACGTTCATATTAATTTTATTGCAACAAAACTTAGAAAAAGAGATCGAGGTCAAACCATGGGTCCCAACTACAAGAACAGGCTCGAACCTATAAACAAGAAAACAGCTAAGGCAACAAAGACTTAATTGCTATTTGCTACCTAGGATATTCTTCAAGAAACTTTATGACTCAATAGCTTCTATTAGTAGGGGAGGGGTGGAGACCATATATGTAATGAATTAATTTTAGCTCTTAATGTTATTTTCTTGAACTTCAAGGGCTCTTCGAGTATAATTTGATGCAGAGTCCCACACAAATTTCAAGTCCCACTAGTTCATCACATGCAGGTAATTGGTGACAGACGTCTTGAAGTAAAATGTCAGTCATTATTATCTTACCATCTCAATAAACATGGTGCGATGAATTACTTGTTGTAAGTGCAGTTGTAAGTGTTGAGTTTTACATTGAAAAAATATAAATAAAAATAATAGTTAATATACCTAAGTAGATAGTCTATTATCTTAGACTTTTGGGCTTAGAGTAGTGTTCAAATTTGTATATTACTTAATGTACTTTTAGTAAAAACTTTCAAACCGTTTATTTCCCCAATAAGTAGTATCAGAGCCATGGTTAGTTTCTTAGAACAGGTGTTTGGATAAGTCTAGTTTAGAGTTGTGTCAATTTCTCCAACTCTTGACACGAGACACTTTTGAAAATGTAAAAAGACTTACAAGCAAGGGGACTTGGGTTTATGATTTTTTTTATCCAAGTAGTATTTATCATCCCAATAGTAGTTTAGTTTATCAAATAAGAGATTTAATTTCTCTTTTTGAAGTGTGATTTCTCTTCCGACTCTATCAAGCTCCACCGTTGGTCGATGAGACTGTTCAACATGGATTCTTGCTCTTCTTTTGTCCTGTGTCATAATTATATCTCAGTAAATTTGAAATGATTTCCCTTTTATATATATATATATAAGGGAAATCATTTCAAATTTTAGAATTACTGAGAGTTAATTTAGTTTTGTCTCTTATGGTGTTGGAATGCAGCTATGATTCAGATAACATATAGATATGGAAGTGTACTGAGAACAGTGACAGTGACCAGAGATAGCCCCTCATTTCTGTAGTACTGAGGCACTGACCCTTTGCATCTAAGCTATATTAACTATGTGCTGCACCTACATGCAGACTTTTTTTACCAGGTCTCACTGTTATTTTATTGCTGAAGCATGAAGCTCGAGCCTATAGCTAACAAATTTTCAACCAGAATTTGAAAGGTCCATCCTGACTGCATCTTCAAATCAACCCTAGTTTTGAAACTTGCTAGTTGACAGTTAATATTACTGAAAGAGACACTAGATTTTTACACCATCTTCATATCAGTTGAGATGACGTACGTGTTTTAAGTCATCAGCACTTTTATTTTTTTTTAAGTGATTGACATATTAAAATACGACAAATCAGTTGATATGAGTCCGTATAAAAATTTAGTGCAAAGAGTAGTTGAAACTTGCTAGTTGACAGCTACTATTACGGAAAGAGACTAGATTTTTTACACCGTCTTCATATCGATTGAGGTGATAGTGTTTTAAGTCATTAGCATATATATATATATATATATATATATATATTTTAAGTGACTGACATATTAAGACACGGCAAATCAGTTGATATGAGTTAGTATAAAAATTTAGCGCGAAGAATAGTTGAAACTTATTAGTTGACATCTAGTATTACTGAAAGAGGCTAGATTTTTACACCATGCATCTTCATATCGATTGAGGTGATGTACGTGTTTTAAGTTATCAATACTTTTATTTTTTT
>NC_081541.1:39272328-39278269 GCF_901000735.1 Corylus avellana | reverse complement strand
AAAAAAAAAAAAAAAAAAAAAGTTAAAATATTAATAAATGTAACACAAAATACTTAGTAATTTTAGAAGTCACATTTGTGTCTCTCTTGTATCACTTTATGAATAAGGTAACTTTTAAAATTACAATTTGATCAAAATTCAATAATAATCAATTACAAGCTCACATCATTTTTAGAGCGACTTGGAACATTAACTCCAAAATACTCAAAATATTTTTTACTTTTATGTCATATCAAAACATTTTTTCAATTAACACGACTTTTTAAGTCTCTTAAGTAGTAGGGATGGAAGGAGGGGGGACCCCCTCCCCCATCAATTCCTAAGAATAAAAAATTTTTAAGGTAAAAAAGAAATTATAAGGTATTGGCCCTTAGTAGAACCTTTTTTACCCCTAACTCCAGTCTTTTCTTTTCTTTTTTTTTTCTTTTTTTTTTAAATAATTACAAAAATGACTCGTTTTCATTAATAAAGTAAGATTTTCCTAAGACCAAAAAAAAAAAAAAAAAAAAGGACTTATTTTGAAGATCTATATATACCCTTTTTCCCGAATCCTATGTGGGGACTGCATCGTTGCCTTCTCTCTCACTTCAATCTCGAATCTTCTCTCTAAATTTATCAGAAAACATTTTTTCTTTTTATTAATTATCACCGTTGTTCTTCCTTGTGAAGAAATTCATTATGAAAACTAAAAAGAGAAAAGTGGAAGAAAAAAAAGGGAGACAAATGAATAACAGGTGGAATTCGGTGTTAAATACTTAGGTCCACCAATTAAGAAAGAGTCCAACTAATCCTAATCCAACTTGCTCCTTCACTACTTTGTTGTCACCATTGTTCTCCATTTTTATTATCACCGCCAAAGAAGAACAAATCTTTGTAAAACAAGTCCTGTTCTTCATCTTCAAAGATAATTTTCCTGATTATAATTCCGAGCAAAATTGGACCGAAAATCATTTATGAGGAGGTTTTCCGACTCTTCCAACTCCAACGAAAACGAAAGTGGAAAAACTTTTTTTTTTTCTCCAATATAGTGATGCATAAGAGCATTCATAGTAGTTTACGTATATTTTTATGCAAAATGGCTAATAAAACTCACTTTATCTAATTCAGCTAATGAGTGTTAAAAGATACCATATCCAATTATCTAATTCAGCTAATGAGTGTTAAAAGTATATACATCTAATTATCTTTTTTTTTTTTTTTTTATCTATATCATTTAAATTTTATTTTTTTATAGGGATTATAGTTTTCCTAAAGATGCTATTTTTCAACTTTTTGAAAAAGAGAGATGTGGAAAGAGAAATAATAGGAGAAAATTTTGGAAAAAGTGAGATGTAGAAGAGAAATAGTAGAAGAAAATAAAATGGCGTCCCTGAATAGTGCGGCTACATGTAACATTTTGTTTTTGGCTAATCTAAAATAGGGTTTTTTTAACAAAACTGATTAGTCATTTTAGATAAAAATATTATTTAGCTTATTGTGACTGCTTTAACCCTAGGCAAAGGCTTATTAGTTAGTTTTTACCGATTCAGCGATTCTGCTAACATGTTATGGATCATACACATAGATATTAAAAACAAAACAAAACCCCATTATATCTCGGAGTAGTCCCATTATTTAATGGAAATTTGTCGATCCTCAGGTAGGAAGGCAGCTACAAATTCATGTCAACAAGCACAAGTACTAGAGAGCTCTCTCTGGAAAAAGCCTGCATGTGAAGCAAGAAATCCCTCTCTCTCTCTCTCTCTCTCTCTCTGTGTGTGTAGAAAACCAATAAAGATGATATTTATGAAGGAGTGTGTTTTTCTTGGCATCCAGTGGTGGTAGGGCAATGCCTAGAAGCTATACAGTTTTACTGTGACCAAAAAGTACGGCTATGGGTTAAGCTGTGTAACCTATAGGCCATAGATGGATGCAGAGCTCATCTCTTCTCAAGCTCTGCTCTGGGCATTTTGCAAATATCATGAAAGTAAGCTATAAATGGTATATATTATCCTCCGCGCGCCTCTGCTGGGGTTGATTTCCTGCTCCACGGCCCCGAGCTAGGGCCTAGGGTCATAGCTTAATTCTTTATACACGCTTCACCAAACAAAAATGATGGTGATAAAGTGTTTGATAATGTTTTTTAGCAAGTAATTTTTATGTTTTTGTTGTTAATTAAAGTGGTTTTATATGGCTTAAATGTTAAACTAGTCTTGAATTTTTTTTAAGAATGTTTTTTTTTTTAAAAAAAAAAAAAAGTTATTTATTGTGTTCTACCAAAATTGATGTGGTTTTTAAAATAACAATTTTGATCGAAATTCAATAGTGATATATTCACAAATCCAATGGTGATTTTAAAAACCAAATAATGTTAAATGACATCTCCATGTCCTCTATGTGTCCTCCCAAAATTGATGTGATTCTTAAAATCACTATTAAAATTATGAAAGATCATTATTGCATTTTTATCCAATTTTAATTTTAAAAGCCACATCAATTTTGAGAGGAGACAAGGAGGACGTGAGTCTTCTTTTTAGCATTATTTTTAAAAGCTTTATCAATTTTGGAGGGATATCGATACGAGAGGAGGAAATGTGGGTGATACATAACATTACTATATATATAACTTTGGGGGTTCAGGGACCACCGCCAAAAACCGGGGATGACTGGACCACATCCAAGGTCCTTTTTATAAAAAATAAATAAATAAATAAAAACATCCTTATCAGAGTCCCCACCAATAAAAATGTTTTTTTTTTTTTTTCAAATAATAATTTTTATCTTCTGTGAAAAAATTGACAAAAAAAACTTTATGGAGGATCTAATTGAAAAATGGCTCAAAAATTTCAAAATATTATTGAAATTTTTTAAAACCAAAGAACTATTTAAAAATTGACCAAAACTCAGGATAGCAAGTTATATATTTTTCTTCTTTTGATTCTCACAAAACAATTTTGAAACTCTATATTTAAAAGAGAATCATAACCAAACAGGTAGTGAGTGACATCTTTTAATCCAAGCTCATTTGATACACAAGTTCAATTATAGGTGGAGTTGTGCATTGGGGTTTACGTTATTGATCTTGCATTGTCCAACAATTATTGAATTTTTTTAAAAAATAATAATAATAAATTGTGAGTAGCTATATTACATCAACAAAATAAAATAAAAGTAAAATAAAATGTGATTTCTAATTAATAATATTACATAATCAAAATAGAATATTTATACAACATTTTTGGACAAGTATGGGAGATGGGAATGCAAATTAAGGAGAGTAAGATACTAGGCAGCTGTCAGAATATCTGACAGATAAGAGTCAAACAAAGTCGCACACTCTTTATATCACTGGTATAAAGGCTAGAGACTATATAAACTACTTGTACCGACCAGATTCCATGTATGGGTAGACTGACTCTTATAATAAATTTTCATATTTTCATTATAATAACTTTAAATTTCAAGATAAATGCTTCACGAATATTCGAAATACAACTAATAAAACTCATAAACTAATAATGTTTTGGAATTGAAAAAAAAAAAAAAAAAAAAAAAAAAACTTGCAGGTAAAGGGTGATTAGTGCGAAGCTATTAATCTTACTTTTGCGGATCAGAAATCCTTGTATTTGGATGTTCAAATTGCTAGTAATTTGAGTAATTTTATAGAGAGGAGAGTTGCATGGCTTACTTGCCTTGCACAATTCAAGGTGCGAGGCTCACCTGTCTTAAACAAGTAAACTTCTAACTCATCTCCTGTATTTAAGATGTTCAAATTGCTAATAATTGAGAAATTTCATAAAGAGGAAAGCTGCAGAGCTTACTTGCCCTAGACAGCTCAAGGTGCGAGGCTCAGGTGTCTTTGGCATGTAGTCCTATAATTCCCACTCTTGTATTTAGGATGTTTAGATTGCTAATAATTGAGCAATTTCATAAACACAGGAGCTGCATGGCTTACTTTCCCTAAACAACTTGAGGTGCGAGGCTCACCTATCTATGACAAGTAGACCTATAATTCTTTTCTTATATTTAAGATGTTCAGATTACTAATAATTGAGCAATTTCATAAAGAGGGAAGCAGCAGGGCTTACTTGCCCTAAACAGCTTGATGTGTGAGGTTCACATGTCTATGTCAAATAGACCTACAATCACTCGTATTTAAGATGTACGAATTAGAAATAATTTGAGCAGTTTCATAGAGAAGGAAGTTGCAAAGCTTATTTGCCCTAGATTGCTCGAGATGCGAGGCTCACTTGTTCGGGACAAGTAAACCTACAATCTCTCTCCACTCTTAAGTGCTGGGAATCTTAATGCTAGTTTGGCCAACTTTAGGATCTTCTACAGGACTTTTGATTCTTGACGGTCCAAGAATGCAGAGTTTAGCCACATTTGTTACAGCATGTAGTTCCTAGTAGCCTAGAAGTAGACCACACTTGTTTGTGCTCCCGATGGACATTTTAGTGAATAGCTTTTTTCCTTGAAACTGCAGCTGCAAAATAGTGAAACAAAGGGGTAGGATTTGCATACTTTTTCTATTCAAATATTAAATCATATAAATTTAAGGGCATTAATTTACAATGAACTCAAGCTAAGAGGTTGGGAACCCGATAAAGTTTCAGCCAAAGATGGTTCAGACCAAAGCTCGTCATCTCCTATAGTTTGAATTCTGCAGATAATGCAGAGTACTATTTGAAGAATGAAGATAGAGGAAGACATTTAAATTATGCAGCAACTGAAGATAAAGATAAGAGTATTGAAAATGTTAGGTGTTCTTTTGGTAGTCTAGCTTTTGGTCCAAGAGGAATATTATTTTCTAAAAACTAGGTGAGAGAAATAAATGACAGTTTTTTTTTTTATTTTTTTAGAAAAGATATATAATTAGTGTCAATAATTTGCCCATATTTCTCGGATATTCTCCTACAAATTTAATAGATCAACTATTAGATTTGTGGGGTTCACAATTGAATAGTTGTTGATTAATTTGTAAAATGAGATGAGAAAAATATTGACATCAATCATTTCTCTTTAGAAAATAATATTCACCTAGGACTAGCAGAACATCAGGAGAACATCAGAAAAATAATTAGCATTCTCCTTAGTAAATTGTTATACATCTAACACACAACTTCATGATATGGTAGTGAAAATCAGTCATTAGATTAACACTCATTTAAAAATAAATAAAAAATAAAACTAATAGCTAATTTTTACTATCATATCATCATAGTTGTATGACAGTCGTATAATAGTATATTAAATAGCAATCCCTTATCATCATAGTTAGATATGACGGTAAAAACCATTACACGACCATCACACAACTGTGACATATAGTTAAATAGCAATCTCTTATTCACCTATGACTGTCATATCATCAGAGCTAGATGCTACAATCTATTATCATTTCCCAGGACAAAAACCACTTCAAAATGTCTTTGTCATTCACATTTTATTTAAATTAAATATTCCTAATATAACATTAAACGAGTATTTCTCAATGTATTAAAACCTCATGTGAAATACGTGTCACTTCTATAGACTAGATTGAGCAAAATTCCTCCAATCCAGGCATGCATACTACAATGATGTAACAAATACCAGAACCAGAGAAAACCTGGTGTCCATGCATGCATGTTTGCTTCATTGTTTTTGTGGTTTTCAGTTTTCATGCTTTGATGTTTGCCGGAAATAACATCAATTAAGCAAGCATGTGCATCATTAATTAAAAGTCTTATCTCCTTTGATTGCCAATGTCCTTTCATTTTGAAATACACAACATTAATTTGTTGGTCAGTCACTTCATCATGCTAAGGATCTAAAAATCTCTGCCCCCACCTCCTTTGAATGCTTCATATATATATATATATGGACCTACCTGGGAAATTTGATCCAGACAACTTGGAACATGCGTGGTTTCCCATGTCCTTTTGTGGCTGCTCTCTTGATTTAAACCTTAACCAGACAA
>NC_081541.1:39260233-39271931 GCF_901000735.1 Corylus avellana | reverse complement strand
GAATCCGAAGAACCCCATCCGATTATGGGGGTTCATTTGATAATGGTTTTTAATTAAATGGTGAATTTTGCATCTTGGTTGTGATGTGACGGAAACGTGAAAGTTGCTTTTTGAATGTTTTGTAAATATTTTGTATGTTGTATTGTTTGTAAATGCTCTTAATTATTTCTTTACTAAAAGAGCGGAAAGATGTCCTTAAAAAAGTAATGACACTGGTACATGAGTATATGTGGCACACCAATTTTGACCAGAAAAATACTAAGACATGAATGCCCATCCGTTAGGGCAAGCCTAAAGCTAGAAGCTAGCTAGTGTTCACATGCATGCACAGTCGCCGAGCTAATCAATTTTGAGAAATGCTATATTTTTTAATTTTTGTTTTTAAAAGTCGAATCCTAAACGATATGTCATCATCTCACGAGTTAGTGTCACATTTTTTTAAAATAATAAATCTCATGAAATAATAACACATTATTTTTAAAATATATGGGCATATTTAAAATATGCCGATTGCCAAATAAGAATGTATGATGTAATGCTGCCTACTTTAATTGTATGGCAGAATCTGATGATGAGTTGCTCCTTGATCATTATATCTGGATGAGGATGAGCTTTTTAGCATGAAGAATAAACTGCGAATCACAGAAGAAAGTGTGCACTGATTCTTGACAAGGAAAGTATTCTTATTCCCCTCACGGTGGTTTGCATGCGAAGGAAGCAAACTTTGTAGGATGAGCACATATTTCCTCCATCATTGAGAATGTTTTGATTTCAATTCCAACAGTTTTGCACTTCTGGGCTGAAGCCCAGATTTCCGACTGTTAACACCCAAAAAGAGCGAGCAGATCAAGAAATCGATGCACCACTTGTGGTGTTGGCAGTGGTCGTGGCGGCAGCAGGAGGCGGCAATGGTTTTTGATCATCACCTTGGCGGCCATAGACCGACGTAGAGAGGGATTGGCATAGGCCATGGCCTCCCCACTTTTGAAAGGTTCTATATAAATATATTTTAGCATACATCTCTAGGCCAAAAAATTTTAGTTTGAGTCCCGGCCCCTTAAAAGGTAGTCCAAAAAATTAAGTACACAAACAAATGTGGTCCAATATGAATTGGATCTAAATTTGCACTAGAATCAATAATAATATTTGTCGGTCGGTAAACAATTGAAAATATAATTTTTGCATTATAAGCATAATATAGTTTAACATTTAGACTTTTGGGAATTGTCAGAATTGTGTCAAGGGTTAGTAAGCACCAATAGATCAAATATCTACCAACTTATTTATTGTATTCTTTATTTTTTATTTTTTATTTGTTTTTTTATTCCTACGAACTTGTTTATTGAGTTGTTGTGCTTGTATGTACTTTTCTCATTGCTACCACAACTACAAAACGAACACTTTCAGCCATAAATATTGTCACACTGGTACTTACTTTTCTCGTTATTACCGCAACTACTGAACAAGCATTTTCAGCTATAAATATTGTCAAAACTAGGCTTCACAACAAAATATCTTAAACATCAAAAAAGAAATTGTTACAAAATTTGGTATATATTCATTCTTCAAGTGATTTTCTGGATTTAAAAGAACATCATGACTATTTTGATAGGTAGGAATGGGACAAGCATTCAAGCAGAGGACTCAAAACTCTTTGAAAAGGTTAAGCTTGGTGCACTTCATGGTATTTTGGAGAGAGACTAAAATGTTTATTGTTACAAGTACAATTCCATGAAGATAAACTTCATCTTAGTTTAGGCCCTTTTAAATAGCTTCTTCGTGGCATGAACCTCCATTTATATAACCCATGTCCATTAACTAATTCCTCTACCTTATTGAGGAGATAACAAGAATTCTCCAAATTGGAACAAATTAATGCCTGGATATGCATTTCATAGCCCAGTTTTTTTGTTTATTTGAAGAAGGATCTCTCCCTTCTCATAATTGTAAGCACAAATCGGCTTGGAATTTTGCATTTTTCCGATATTATTGTACCAAAAAATTTGCAATCTGACATATATGAAGAAACCCTTCAAAATTCAAGGTGGGTTTATTTATTAATCTTTTCACAAAAGACAATGGAAGGAAGGAAGGAAGAAAGAAAGATGGCAAGTGTTTAGATGAACAATTGGTATGGAAACATACTTTTGAAACACAAGTGGATTTGTTGTAACAAATTACAGAAGCAAAAATTCCTAGAAAAAGCAACATCATTTCTGATTTTCCCATATGAATAAAAATCACATCTTTAGTTATTTTGAAAGCCAATAGATGATAAGAAACAACGTACAAGCGGCAATGACTGCTGATAAAATCAGAGTGTCTCTCGATCGCCGCCGTTTGATTGAACCTGCAAAAGCCGGTACGAGATTAATCTCATTTCAGTCACAAGATTTATGGTAAATAATATCAAGAAATCACACTAGGGTGTAAAAATTGCTTCATGAGGTACCAAGTACGCCACGGATTATGGGAAATTTGTCACTTAGATGCTTTACTTTCCCTTGAACATCCCCAAAAAAAGCCTTTTGAGAGCTCAAGACATGTCTTGTTGTTTGAGCCTGACTGATCACATCATCTATCTGCACAATTTTGAACCAAAGATTGCAATTTGGAGAATTCAAAAAAGTTCATTAAAAGCACAAGGAGCGCAACCCAATAGGCATTTATTTTCAGAATACCGTATAGTATTTGAATGATTATCCAAAGTTCAATGCTTAACATAGAAAAAAAAAATTATTCAGGGTGGATTTATTAAAAAGAGAAAAAAGGCGAAAGAAAATCAGGTGTCTTGAGCATTCATACTTCGCAGCTTTGGGACCAACATGAAAGTATATGTGAGAGCCAAGAGAGGTTGAAGCATTAGATTTTACCAATCAAAATGAAGGGGATCATTGAAATAACACATTAACCTTTACACATCTATAAGTAGAGGAGCCATAAAATACATAGTTTTAGCTTCTTACAAGTAGGTTAGGTACGATACGACGGACAACTTACACAGGCACTTAGGTCAAAAATAAGGTACAGGCTTCATATAAGCTAATAACAAAAGTTGGCAGTCTTTTTTTGGGTTAATAAATATTTTAATTCCAGGAACCTACAGATGTTAAGCCTCACTTGGTAAAGGAAGCCAAATTGATCTTTGTTCATTCTCTTATGGACCCAACATGGAGGATAGTGATCCTGGTCTCTCCCAACTTTCCTGAACCAGTTCCAGCTTAGCGCCATTTGGGTAAGAGGCCTTAACAGGTCCCAAGCTTCATGGTCAAAGTAGTAATAAAAATGAAAATGAAAATAAGAATGCATTCTTTCCATTGACTGTAATTGTTTCACCATATGTCCTGCTAATACCCTGAACGTTGCAAATTTCCCTCATAACCAGAGCAGTCACCAGGTTCTCAAATGTTCCCCTTGGTAGTTTTTTGCTACACCAGTACACCTAGATAGAAGAATTCTACGCAGAGAACCAGAGATATCTCCATTCTGTGGCTTACACCTATCCTTTAGTTTTCTTAAGCCTAAACCAACCTCACTTTCAGGATACTGGAGAGCCTTCCACGATTCCATCCAACTGTCTTTATATCCATTGTCCCTTCATCACTTTGCCTCAAAACCTTTCTAGGCAGAGATTGACAGATTCACCCTAAACAGCACAACTTAAGCCAACTGATACTCCCAGCACATGCAATAGCGCTGCTGTCCAGCTCTTAATTATATTTAAGTAATCCTGTCCATCAGGCGTTGACAACCTGAGATCTCAATCTATAAGTCATCTGAAAATAATGATGCAGCAATCGATGCTTAAAGGCCTCCACCAATTGGAGATTCGGGGAGACACGATATGTGCAAGAGCCACACCTAAACACTTGACTAGGAAACCTTCTCAAATTGCATACTTACCAAGTCCCAATTTCCTTCCTGTTCCACAACTCAAGATAAGAAAATAATACTTCGGTGCCTGAGTAATGGTCATAGACTCACACCAACAGCCGATGGTCTGGTAGCAAAATCCCATGCCACCTGGAGGGCAAGATTGCATAAAAGAGTTTGTTTCCGAGGTGAACATAAGACCACATTCTTTCTCAGAACCCACATAAAATAACTCGATGTCGTCGCAACTATATCTTAATTATAACGTAGAATTTGGCTCACCTGAACAACATAATATACAAAGTTGTAACCAACCTACTCCAATAACCACTGCAAGGCACTAATTCTGCTTTGTAAACCTAAATGACCTTCAGATATGATTGTGGAAACCCTCAAACCAATAGAGAATTCATAGTGGTTGGCAACGAGGAATTTATAGAACTCCAATGATCACTAACTGCTAAAACATTCTAATATCACAGACATAAGATTGGAGGAATCCGTTAAAATGTGCTTCAAGAACACCATGAGACCATTTCTCAGCCAAATTGCTGGTCTTAGAACTAATTTTTCAGCACAAATTTACCTCTATCAACTAAGAGCCTGTTTAAGATTACGTTGGGATATAGATCTTTTGTCTATAGAAAAAGTATGAAAGAGTTTTTAGCAAAAGTCTTATTTTCAAGCTTTTCCAAAACGCAATTTTTGGGCCTTTTTAAAGCAAAAAAGTAAACAAATTGCTTTTTAAGTTTTTTACCAATCATACCCATTTTTGCTTGACAAAGCTTTTTATGTACTAAAAACATTTTTTAAACTCCTTAACACAATTTCAAGCAGGCTCTAAATCTCTACTAAACGGTCAATTGATCACTACTCCATATTATTCGACTATGTTACATATATTTTTTTTTTTCATCATGTACTCAAACAGTCCAACATTAACTTTTAACTAGTGAATTCATATTTTACTCTATCCATTCATGCACTGCGAGTCAAAGACCTAAACATTGCATTCCTCACATCATATGAAATAGAAAAATGTGTAGTAAAGATGCATATAGGTAAATTTCTTTCTAGAGCATACGACCTGTAACAAGACAATATAATAGCAACTAAGCTTACATGAGCTATACTTCCATGGATGGCTGCTCTCTCCCGTAGTAACTGCATCCGTGGGGACATACTCCCAGAGGCCTGCATGAAAGAGAGCAAAACAAACCTTACTTTGAGAAACAAAACAATAAAAAATATTACCATAATTAGGATATAAGTAAGAGCTTTTAGCCAGGCTCACCTTATACTCACTAATATCATCCCTGACTGAACTCAGAAGCTCGGCATGTTCCTTCATTGAATTTATGTTTCCCTTGATTCTTTTAAATTCCTGAAAGAAAAATACACCATTTCTTCATGGGACAGATGCCAATGATTGACAGTGACATGATAAAATGCTCATCATAGTAGCAACCCTAGTACACATAAAGTATACAAGAGAAACCCATATAGTATAGAAAAAGAACAAAACTCCAAAAACTCAGAAAAATTAGAAACATGCAATCTAAACAACTCTACTAGCCATGTATACAAAGATTTGGAACAGCATCTTCTTTAACTCTAACATCCCCATCTCACGACCTTCAAAGCTCCTTGCGTTTTTTTCTCTCCAAATACACCACAATAAACATATAGGAGCAAATCTCCACAATTCCAACACCATACATTGTCCCAATTGTCCTCTCCAACTCAAAAAAAAAAAAAAAAAAAAAAAAAAAAAAATTGTCCTCTCCAACTCACCAACAAATCTCTTACCCTTCGAGACATAACCCATGCAACCCCAAACAATTGAAAAGGCAAGCTCCACAGTTCTCTTGCCAACTTAAAATGAAAAAGAAGATGATCAATAGACTCCCCACTTTTCTTACACATACAACATCAATCCACCACAATTAAATTCATCTTTCATAGATTATCCAAAGTTAAGATTTTCTCTAAAGCCGTCGTCCACACAAAATACGCCACTCTCGAGAGAGCTTTAACTTTCCAAATACTCTTCCACATAAAAAGGGAATTCACTAGAGTAGATAACACCTGATAGTAAGACTTTACTTCAAACGATTTTCTTTTAGAAGGAATCCAGCTCATTTTATCATCTCCTTACCTTACTCTTTGGGAATACAACAAGAGGAACGGAGGAAACTTCTGGAATGTCGATGTATCATGAATAATACAACCCCAACAAAGAAAAAAAAAGGTTCGCACATGAATGTTAAAGCCACATGACTAAACTAACACTAAAACCCCATACTACACATCTCCTATCTCCCAAAGAGTATTTCTCAAGGAAGATGCTGAATTCAGTTGAAAAGCAAATTCCAGCTGGACTATTGAGCATTCTTCTAAATAATATCAGACTTTTGAAAAAAAAAAAAAATGAAAAGGTGAGGAATCTGGAAGGCAACATAAATCAGAATAGTTTTTTTTTCTTTTTCTTAAGGCAATAAACTGTGGCATCCTTCAACCAGAGCAAGTAGAAGTTATAGGCATTTTCTATTGATACAAATACATCAACACACAGAAAATGATTTCCAATGAGCATCATACTCAAAGCTTATTTGTTAGCTAATGTATCTCTTTTTGTCCATTTGGTGGTGTGGGATGGGAATAGCAATGTCAGTAGCGCTGACAAAGCATGAGTTACTTACCAGGAAAAAAAAAAAAGAGGAAAAAAATATTACAGAGAATGACTTTCGTATTCAAGCAGAAAGCACATAAAAACTTAAAGCACATTAATGCCATATATCCTTACGAGGTGATTGCAAATTTGGAATCAATTGCAAAGACGAATAACTAAATCAGATCTCTTCTCAAATCAGATGATGCAACCCTTGTCAAAACTGTGCCACATAAGTACAAAGATGAGAATAACAAACCAAATGTCTGCCCCATGAGTTGGATCACAGTTCAAACATTTGATCTCATTGTATGGAAGACAAGCAAGGCTGTTTCAGACTACAAAGGTCATGGCACTAAACCATTAGTATCTTTTACAATCTACACAGTTAATGTCACCATCCACTAAAGATGATCTTATGTAAGCCTAGACTCAGGTTGGTTCTATTGTGTAGTGGTTAGCACTCTGGACTTTGACTCCAGCAACCTGGGTTCGACTCCCGGGTAGGACCTACTATTATTATCCCCACTCGTTTTGGGGTGGGCTAGGTGAAGAGTTCAAATATTACCTGGTGAGTTTGTCTAACGTTTGTTCTCCAATCTTTGAGGGAGGGTTGGGTATTGGGAATTTGTTGGCGTTTAATCACACTCTCTTATGAAAATGGTTGTGGCGATATGGGCTTGAAAGACAAGCTTGGTGGAAAGTTGCGGTGGAATCGAAATATGCAAGTTTATAGGAGGGTGGTGCTCTCTTGTTCCTGCTAGAGCCTTTGGGGTGGGGTTGTGGAAGAATATCAGCAAAGGGTGGGATAATGTTTTCAGCTTTACTAGAATTGAGGTGGGAGATGGCACCAAGATCAGATTTTGGCATGACCAGTAGTGTGGGGAAGTGGCTTTTAAGGTAGATTTCCCTGTTTTATTTGGTCTCACTTGCGCTAAGGACGCCTCTATAGCGGCTAATTTGGAGTTCCTGGGCGGTTCCTACAAATGGAATGTGAACTTTGCTAGAACGGCACAAGATTAGAAGGTGAATGTCTTTGCTTCCTTTTATCGGGTGTCACATTCAGTTAGAGTGAGAAAAAAACGTGAAGATCAGTTGTTGTGGGCGTCTTCCAAGAAAGATTTGTTCAAGGTCAAATCCTACTTTTGCTTGTTGGTTTCTCCTGTAGGGAGCCGCTTCCCCTAGAAGAGCGTTTGGCGAACACAAACTCCTTCGAGGGCGGTAGTCTTTGAATGGTCAACGGCTCTACGCAAGATCCCCACCTTGGATAATCTCAGGAGGCGGCACATCATCGTGATAGATAGATGTTTGTACAAAAGGAATGGGGAATCGGTGGATCGCCTTCTTCTCCATTGTGATGTGGCTTCCGCCATTTGGAGTGCCTTTTTTAGTCGTTTTGGGTTGTCCTGGGTTATGCCTAGAAGTGTTGTTGATCTGCTGAATTGTTGGTGGTCCTTTAGCAAGCCTAGAAGTGCTGCGATGTGGAAAATGGTGCCTATGTGCCTCTTCTTGTGTGTATGGAAGGAAAGGAATGATAGGTGCTTTGTGGATGGGGAGAAGACGTTGGGGGAAATTTTATCTTTGTTCTATAAAACTTTGTATTTATGGACAGCGGTGTATATGTCTTCTTTGTCAATTAATTTTAGTGATTTCCTTGTTCGTTTTGCCCTTACTAGTTAGGTGGTTCTTTTTGTATACTTTTAGTGTACTTGGGGGCACCTTACGCTTTTATTGATATTTATTTAAATTACTTATCAAAAAATCAATGTAGCCTAGACTCTGGTGTTTCTCAACTAGCTTTATTTTCATAGCATGTTTAGCTTTATTTCCAAATGACATATATACTAATATTAGCACTCTAGCAGCATGCTATTTTCTCTTGTACAGGTATCTTCATAGAATTAATATTTTTGATACAATTATCAGTTCAAAACCCACAAAGCATGTTAAATGCTTGATTGAAAGGAGCAGAGAAACGGATGGAAATCTGCAGCTCTTCAGTCATAGTGTGTCCTCCTGCTATAACAAATAGTTTAACTGCATCGGTAAAGAACCTAAACACATGTATATCATAAAGATTTTTTTCGAGAACTGCTGAGTTAGCAATAAAATAGCTGATAGTAAAACTTCAATAACTGGAAGTCAGTAAATAGTTGCATCAGGTTCCTAATTACCGACTTACAACTTTTTCTTAAAAACTCACAGGCACATGCAAGATTTACTAATCTCAATACATGATGATGTACAAAGTATGATAAATTGTGTTTTTTTTAAAAGATAAGAAATTGCAAAGAATCTGACAAATTATGTGAAACTTCGTAGACATTTCTTCTTGTTGGGTAATGCAGCAGATGATGACTTTCTGAACTGAGTGAAAGTAACTAATGCAATGGGGTAAAATAGTTCATTATACAAAATAAACCTGGGTAAACTCATGAAGTATATCTCTATGCCTTGCAAGCTTCTGAGTTACAGAAGTAGCTGGAGCAGCAGATGCAGCACATCGGCTCATTGAGTCATTTACATCCAGTAGCTTCTCAAGCAACGATTGGATTTCCATTTCCATGGACTTCCACGATCTGCTGGACCCAACAGATGGGGACCCAGTATCCACATATCCTGATTATGCATTTAAATTTCAGATGGGGACCCAGTATACAACACACACATAATATCATAAAGCAAAAATTACACTTTTCCCTCCTGTCTTATGGTGTGAATGAGATTGGTTTGCCAACTTGTGCTATATAAAGTATCACTTTGTTGAGTTCCACACATCACACTTGCATTAAACATTATAGTGCAACAACACAGGTGGGATTCTAAACCACAAGTGAGTCAAGTGCCACTTCTTTATACCACAAGCATGTAAAGAGCTACTTCTTCCAAAAACAGATAATCTACACGTGCATATTTTCACGGCGGAATGTGACAAACACCAAAGGAGTGAACCAAAGATGGGTGAAGTGCCATTATGGACAAGGATCCCATTCATTCATATACTCCCACTCTCCATATCCAACAACATGCTAGATGTCTATGGCGCACAATGGTTAGACCAAGGGTGAATGAAGAGTAATGGTTTCAGCAAAAGCAATGGCATGGACTGCTACAGTGAGTCTAGGGCCTACTAGAACAGAGTTGAATTTAAACGAATAATTTTGCAGCCTTTCATAGCCAAACACAAGGTGTAATTTCCCCAACAACTTCATTTTGAGAAGAAATAGGGAGAGAGGGTTCATTGTAGTCACTAAACTCACTAATGTATTCGACACTAAAGCTACAGAAACTAATAATGCGATAGACAAATAAATATAAAGCGAAATAATAAATAAACACAAAGAATTACGTGTAGTTAGGTGATAGTCTTCAACTATGACTAAGTGATAGACTTCAAATGTGACTTTGATTCTTGAACTCCACAATATGCTCGAATATCCCCTCAAACTCAAAGTGGAAAATTGTTGAAACTTGAGTTTGAACTTTGGTCGACAATGGAGGCTTGAGATGGTGGCCAGAAACTTGCCGGAGTTGGTGGCAGCCGACAGAGGTGGTTGGAGTTGATGGCGCCTGAATTGGAACATCAGCTGCTCCAGACTTTGGCGACTGTGTTAGGCATTGGCTACTATGGCCTGAAATTGAACATCAGTGAATGTGGCCGGCATCGGCTACTAGCTGGAACTTGAACATTAACAACTTTTTGGTCGGCATCGGTTACTTTGACCGAGATTTTGACATTGGTGACTTTTGGCGGCATCGGCTACGGTGGCTGGAATTTTGACATCGGCTACTATGGCTAGAATGGGCCAACTATGGGCTTTAAAGGGGATATAGGCTGCCTCACTTTAGTTTAACGTGGTGCCATCATGTTATATCAAGGCCTCACTTGGAGACTCCTAAGATGTTTATTTCCCCAAATTTTCAATTCAAAGCTCTCAGGGCGCAGGCTAACTGCTAGGACCAATCTTAATTCATGCATTGCAATGGCATAATCACCCATTTACAATTGAACTTATCCCCCCATTCAACCTTCCAAATTTTCTTTTCTTTTTTAACAGATCTTTACCATAAATTCCCTAAGATATCTCAAAACCCACTAACATAAATATACCCAAAAGAACATATATATTTTAACGATGATTACTAAATTTTCCCCTCTGCGCTTTTCAATGAGATTAAATTACTTATCAAAAAAAATTCCCAAATCTAACGCAGACCCATCAATCCCAATACCACGAATATCCCAAAACGCAATGCAGAAAGTGGAAAAAGCAGAGAAAACAAAGAGAGACAGAAAGTGCAGTAGCACGAGAAACTCGTACCGCCTTGGGTGAACCTTGCGCCGAGTTTGGCGTAGGAAGAGAGCTTGACGTCGAGATCGCCCTCGATCTTCCGGGCCTCTCTCCTCAGTTCCTCCCAACCAGACTCCTGCAAGTCCAGATTCGGATCCCCGGACGTCATTTGGATCTCCCCGATTTCAATTCGGATCCTGCACTTTCCGCTTCTCGTCTGGTTTTTCTAGTTACTGATCCGACGGTGGCAATTGGTTCAGTTATTACAGTTGTAATTCTTTCAATGCCTTCTTCACTATTTTGGTTCTCATTTCTTCACGCATAGAGAGAGAGAGAGAGAGAGAGTAGACCTGAACGTGGATCTACCGCATCGGCCAAAACAACACTTGGGGATTTAAGGTTTTTTTATTTTGTTAATTTGATTTAATTTTCAACTAAAGTTATTGGAAACATATTTTGTTTTTCACTTAATATAAGCGGAATTCAATCTTCCCTTGGAAATTGGAATCGTGGGTTTAATAATTACGATTTTTAAAATTTTGGGAAACTTCAGAAAACCCTCCTAAACTTCAAGCCGATTTTAAAAACCCCCCTTGAACTTCTAAAACTCTCACTTAGGCCCCTTGAACTTCCGTTTTCTCTCACTTTGGACCCTTTTAACGTTAAAGTCAAACAATTTGACTTTTTATACCCATTTTACCCTCCTCCAAAACTACGTCGTTTTGTGTCCTAAAACTACAACACCTACTCAGCCCAAAACGACGTCCTTTTAGGCATTAATTTAAAAAAAAAAAAAGTAAAATTTTAAAATTTTAAAAATTTTTTTAAAAAAAATATTAATCGGGAGTGGCTCAGCCACCCC
>NC_081541.1:39259891-39260055 GCF_901000735.1 Corylus avellana | reverse complement strand
CCCCAGCCCCTTGGGGGTGGTCCAGCCACCCCCAAAAGCACCCGATCGCCCTTTTTTTTCTTTTTTTTTTTTTGGGCCAAGGGGGTGGCTAAAGCCACCTCGATTAATTTTTTTTTTTAATTTTTTTAAATTTATTTATTTTGCTTTTCTTTTTTAAAATAAAA
>NC_081541.1:39259518-39259861 GCF_901000735.1 Corylus avellana | reverse complement strand
TGTAGTTTTGAAGCTCAAAACGGTGTAGTTTTGGAGTCCAAAACGACGTAGTTTTGGTTGAGGGTAAAACGGCGTAGTTTTGGTTGAGGGTAAAATGGGTATAAAAAGTTAAAAGGGTCCAAAGTTAAAGAAAACGGAAGTTCAGGGGGCCTAAGTGAGAGTTTTGGAAATTCAGAGAGGGGTTTTTAAAATCGGCTTGAAGTTTAAGGGGGTTTTCTGAAGTTTCCCCTAAAATTTTGTTTTTAAATTACTAATTTTTAGGGGAAACTTCAGAAAGCTCCCCTAAACTTTCAGCCGTTTTGACATACCCCTGAATTTTCAAAACTCTCACTCAGGCCCCTCT